>NC_073414.1:3665789-3925789 GCF_028641065.1 Leucoraja erinaceus
GTGTGTGTCTCTGCGTGTGTGTCTCTGCGTGTGTGTCTCTGCGTGTGTGTCTCTGCGTGTGTGTCTCTGCGCGTGTGTCTCTCTGCGTGTGTCCATATAACAATTACAGCGCGGAAACAGACCATCTCGGCCCTACAAGTCCGTGCCGAACAAATTTTTTTTTTTTTCCCTTAGTCCCACCTGCCTGCACTCATACCATAACCCTCCATTCCCTTCTCATCCATATGCCTATCCAATTTATTTTTAAATGATACCAACGAACCTGCCTCCACCACTTCCACTGGAAGCTCATTCCACACCGCTACCACTCTCTGCGTAAAGAAGTTCCCCCTCATGTTACCCCTAAACTTCTGTCCCTTAATTCTGAAGTCATGTCCTCTTGTTTGAATCTTCCCTATTCTCAAAGGGAAAAGCTTGTCCACATCAACTCTGTCTATCCCTCTCATCGTTTTAAAGACCTCTATCAAGTCCCCCCCTTAACCTTCTGCACTCCAGAGAATAAAGACCTAACTTATTCAACCTATCTCTGTAATTTAGTTGTTGAAACCCAGGCAACATTCTAGTAAATCTCCTCTGAACTCTCTCTATTTTGTTGACATCCTTCCTATAATTGGGCAACCAAAATTGTACACCATACTCCAGATTTGGTCTCACCAATGCCTTGTACAATTTTAACATTACATCCCAACTTCTATACTCAATGTGTCCCTCTGTGTCTGTCCCTCAGTGTCTGTCTGTCTGTGTGTCTGTCTCTCTGTGTCTGCCTGTCTCTCTGTGTCTGCCTGTCTCTCTGTGTCTGCCTGTATCTCTGTGTCTGCCTCTCTGTGTCTGCCTGTCTCTCTGTGTCTGCCTGTGTCTCTCTGTGTCTGCCTGTCTCTCTGTGTCTGTCTGTCTCTCTGTGTCTGCCTGTCTCTCTGTGTCTCTCTCTCTGTGTCTGCCTGTCTCTCTGTGTCTGCCTGTCTCTCTGTGTCTGCCTGTCTCTCTGTGTCTGCCTGTCTCTCTGTGTCTGCCTGTCTCTCTGTGTCTGCCTGTCTCTCTGTGTCTCTCTGTCTCTGTCTGTCTCTCTCTGTGTCTGCCTGTCTCTCTGTGTCTGCCTGTCTCTCTGTGTCTGCCTGTCTCTCTGTGTCTGCCTGTCTCTCTGTGCCTGCCTGTCTCTCTGTCTGTGTCTGCCTGTCTCTCTGTGTCTGTGTGTGTGTCTCTCTCTCTGTCTGTCTGTCTGTCTCTGTGTGTGTCTGTCTGTGTCTGTGTGTGTCTCTCTGTGTCTGTGCATCTCGGTGTCTGTCTGTGTGTGTCTCTCTCTCTGCGTCTCTGTGTGTCTGTTTGCATCTCTGTGTTGAATTTCAAAATCTAGCTGTGCTCCTTTGAGGAAAATCTCAAACTGGAAGTGCGACTAGATTACGTTTTACACGTTTAAACTTTTTTATTCTCATAATTGGCCTGTTATTTTGGCTTCAGTCCAGGCACTTCACCTCCCTTCCCCATCCTTCAGTTTGCCCTGAACTATTGGCAAGGCCACTTCAGACCATTGAATTCTGCTCGTTAAAATAAATGGGTAAGACAATCGAGTTGCAAATTCTTATCTTGTGTAAGTACAGATATGGAATCTCCACACCTTAATTTGCACTGATTTTCTGTCTATACATGCAAGCTGATGTCCGCGGGTATTATAGTGTTGTGTTGTAGTCCACACATTGCATGTGTGGGATGGAACTGTAGATAGACACAAAATGCTGGGACAGGCAGCATCTCTGGAGAGAAGGAATAGGTGACTTTTTGGGTCAAAACCCTTCTTCAGATTCAGTTTTACAATGAAGGTAGACACAAAGTGGACACACACCTTGACCTGAAACATCACCTATTCCTTTTCTCCAGACGCAGACAGACGCAGACAGACGCAGACACACACACAGACAGACACACACAGACAGACACACACAGACAGACACACACAGACAGACACACAGACAGACACACACAGACAGACAGACACACACAGACACACACACACACACACACACACACAGACACACACAGACACACACACACACAGACACACACACAGACAGACACACACACAGACAGACAGACACACACACACAGACAGACAGACAGACACACAGACAGACAGACACACAGACAGACAGACACACAGACATCACCTATTCCTTTGACCCACAGTTACTCCAGCATTTTGTGTCTATCCACGGTTTTATATACTGGTCTGGTTTTAAATTTGTTCCAGAGTCATATTCGATAATTAGCGCGTAGTCAGGATCTCTTCACTATTGTGGTCATTTACAATTCCCAATTTTTTTCCCCCTCCGTGAATTTCCATTTTAAATTCAGCACGTATAAATATTTGGGGGGTGCGGGCAAGGGGGGGTTGGGTGGTTGTGCTCGCCCAGACCCGCCTTTGCCCAACCCTTTGTTTCTCTGCCCGTGTAAATCTATCTGCAGCCTAGCTACAAGCTGGCTTACTGCCCAGCTTGCCACTGAATGAAATATTGTACTCCTGTCCATAGCCCTGATTCGCAGTGAATGAGTAAACCCCATGGGACTTGTGCTGTACTACTTCCAATTTGATGGTTGCATTGTGAATGCCGTGTGTTTTTTTTTTTCTGTCTTGCCCGTAATACATAAAGAGACCACTCAGCATTTGTCATCAAGGCTGCAAGGTTGATATCGATTGAATTGTTCATAACCTATTTTTATTTCATGTGATTCAAACAAACCTGAGCTCCCCTGTCTTTCCTTTCACTAGTTTAGTTTTAGAGATGCAGTGTGAGAGTAACGAGCCTGCACACCGCCCTTAGGCCCACAGGCCTTCTCTGTCTGATTTGTTAACTAGATGAACACTCTGTAGTTTCACCACTCTCTGCGTGAAAAAAGTTCTTCTGATCTCTCAGTCTGAAGCTGTGAAGGGACTTCCCTCATCGGGAGCCTGAAACGTCCAACCCCTTAAGAATTTTGTAAGTTTCTATTCCCCTCTTCTTCTAAATTCTAGAGAGAGATAAGCTGCCTCCCACCTGCTTGAGATACCTCTAGTTTCCCTCTCCACTGACTCTCAGTCTGAAGAAGGGTCTCGAGCCGAAACGTCACCCATTCCTTCTCTCCAGAGATGCTGCCTCACCTGCTGAGTTACTCCAGCATTTTGTGTCTATCTTTGCCTTATCAACAGTTAATTTAATTTGTGTGAGATACGATAAAAGGAATAGATTCTCTCCGCTCCGTTTAACACTATAAGGGCAGCACGGTGGCGCAGCGGTAGAGCTGCTGCCTTACAACGCTAGAGATCTAGATTCGATCCTGACTACGGGTGCTGTCTGTACAGAATGTGTACGTTCTCCCCGTGACCTGCGTGGGTTTTCCCTGGGATCTCCGGTTTCCTCCCACACTCCAATGACGCACAGGTTTGTAGGTTAATTGCCGTCGGTGAAATTGTCCCCAGCATGCGTGGGATAGTGTTGATGTGCGGGGATCGCTGGTCGGCACGGACCCGGTGGGCTGACAAAGCGTTGTCACATTTATCCAGCCTCCCTCGAAATGTTTCTACACTATTCACTTCAAGCATTCATTATGGGCACAATGTCCACACCCTGCCCACTCTCCCAGTAAAAGCAGCTTCCCTGAATTCTCCAGTTGTCACTGTGTGGTATTTATTCCCTATTGCGCAAGTGAAACTTATCCCTTCACTACCTCTACCATGCCAAAATCTTTTCATAACCTTAAAGGACTCTATCATGTTGCCCCAGCATTTATTTTGAGAAAAGACTTCCAGCCTGTTTGATCAGGTCTAATACTGCCTGCTGAGCCAGTGAATATTGCAAATGGTTTCTATTTTAATTTAGTTTTGAGACACAGTGCGGAAACAGGCCCTTCGGCCCGTTCCGTCCAGCGATTCCCGCACAGTAATACTATCCGACACACTTTACAATTTTACCAAGCCAATTAGCCTACAAAGGTATCGGTCTTTGGAGTGTGGGAGGAAACCGGAGCACCCGGAGAAAACCCACACAGGTCACGGGGAGAGCGTGCAAACTCCGTACAGACAGCACCAGTAGTCAGGATCAGGTTGGAATCGGGGTCTCTGGCGCTGTGAGGCAGCAACTCGACCTCACACCATGGCTAAGGGGCCTGTTGGTTGCCTTTCTGTGTAGCATTCTACTGGGGCGTTTAATTGCATCAGAGAATATTCGGGTACTCCTGCACCTATTTTCTATGTTGACCAGGGAGTTTCGGAGGGAGCGGTCTTTGCGGAAAGCAGAAAGGGGTGGCGAAAATGTTGGAGGATTATATGCTGTATGCGATGGCTGATGGGGTGGAAGATGAGTTCCTTGGTGATTCTGTGAGTTAAAATGATGGTTGTATTCATTCTTCATTCTTCATTGTCCTCCCACAGGCCATTGTTCGAGGCAGCAAGATTGGAATCGACGGCTCGCTAAACTGGCTGCTGGATGAGTTTGAGAATGTTTCCGTCACCCGCTCCAATTCGCTGCGGCGCGGGAGCCCGCCGACACTGCCCCATCGCGACCAAGCGCAGGATGTGATGCACAGGAACGGGATGCACGACGGCCTCCCCAGGGGCGCCTACCCAGCAGAGCTGGAGAGGTACCACGAGCATCGGGCGAGAACTGACGGGGCCAGGCCGGGCTCGCGGGACGAGAGGGACCAGGGCAGGGACGACCGGCACAGGAGCCGGCAGCACGAGGGGCGGACGTACCCGCAGCAGCCCAGGGGGCAGGAGCCGAGCCGGGCCGGCCACCGCAACAAGGACCCACGCCCCGATCACCGCAAGGCCTCCGACGCCAGGGGCAAGGGGGACGGCCGCAGGGGCCACCCCGGCGAGCGCGAGGCCAACCACGTGGGCGAGCAGGAGCACTTGGCCAGGCGGGAGAGGAACGACGGCACCGACAAGAGGCCAAAGTCCACGTACACGGGCGAGGTCAGCCCGCAGTCCCCGCGGGACAAGCGGCCCCTCTCCGGGGCAAACGTCCGCTCTCCAAACGTTCCCGATGCCGAGGGAGCGTTGAAGAGCATGCACCACCTGGCAAGACCCTTCAATACCTACCCAATGGCCGATACATCGGCAAACAGGGGCACCAGCAGCCAGGTCTGTACGGCACTTTGTACCGCTCCTGCAATAGTAATTATAAATATTCCCCTCAGGGAAATTCAAATGCCCAAGTCCAGTCAAGTCAAGTCAGATTTATTTCTATAGCATATTTAACAAACTCTCGTTGGCCAAAGTGCGTTACATTTGTTATAGACTAGTATAAACAAACAAACTACATACATATATACATATAGCCCTCACTCAGTGGACGTCAGGAAAGGCTTGGGAGTATAGATAGTATTTTAGTCTTGACTTAAAGGAGGCGATGGAGGGGGCAGTTTGTTCTGATGGGAAGGGGGATGCTGTTCCACAGTCTAGGGACTGCAACCGCAAAGGCACGGTCGCCCCTGAGCTTATGCCTAGACCGCGGGATATTCAGCAACCCCAAGTCGGCCGATCTGAGGGACCTGGAGGTGGAGTGGTGGGTGAGAAGACTTTTAATGTAGGAGGGAGCAAGCCCATTGAGGGCTTTGTAGACATAGAGGAGGGTCTTGAAATGTATACGGACCTGTATACCGCACAGGGAGCCAGTGGAGAGAGGCCAGGATCGGGGTGATGTGGTCCCTTTTTCGGGTGCCCATCAGGAGTCTCGCTGCCCTGCAGCGTTTTGGACCAGTTGCAGGCGGGACAGGGAAGATTGGCTGATGCCAGTGTAAAGAGAATCCAGAAGCCCCCAACCAACAAACCCACACATTCAAAACTAACGCAGACAGAAAATACATCAAATACAATGTGGACTCTACCTAAGAGCAATAAATACCTAAAAAGACCAATAATTAACAATAAAATAAAAAATAAAAAAATAAAAATGCATCCCCCTACAGCTTAGCGAATTATAAATACCTCACCCACTGCCCAAGACCAACCCTGTCTCTCACACTTATTCTTATCTCATGATTTAAGTTGTAGGTAGAAAACTCAGCGGGTGAAAATCTAAAAAAAAAAAAAAAAAAGTTAAAGGCCATTCAAAGTCTAATGCACTGCCTGGAGAATTGAAGGTAGACAGCCTAGCGGGTGCAGCAGCATCTATGGAGCGGAGGAAATAGGCAACGTTTCGTGCCGAAACCGAATTATCGGCCCGAAAATCTATGCTCCATAGATGCTGCTGCACCCGGGGTCTCAGTAAGTCTACCCATCTGGCCCACAACTCTCCCTCTCAATCCCTTTCTCCATAACCCCTGACACGTCACTTCAGAATCTATCATTCATTATATCATTGAGCCTTCACAACCTTCTGTGGCAGTGAATTAGGTACCACCCATCCAACTATAGAAACTCATCTCCTTTCTAGCGGGTGAGGCTGTGGCCTCTGGTCCAGCATCTCCCCATGGAGCGCATCCACTCTATCCAGGCCTTTCACTATTCGTTTCAATGAGGTGGCCCCCCCTGCCCCATCATCCTTCTAAATTCCAGCGAGTACAGGCCCAGCCTAAAGCTCATCACGTAACCAGTCGTTCCTGGGATCATTCTCGTAAACCTCCTCTGGGCCCTCTCCAATGGCAGCACATCCTCCCTCCGATATGGGACCCAAAACTCTCGCAATAGTCTACTCTGCCCACAGAATGTCAACCTACCATCAGCCATGCTGTCCTGAGAATTGAAGGTAGACAAAAATGCGAGAAATTTCCTGGATTGGGAAATGCGGTCACCTGTAGAAACTCAGGTGCAGCAGCGTCTATGGAGCGAAGGAAATAGGGCCGAAACCCTTCTTCAGACTGTCCCTTGTACAGTTATTCACTTTGATGAAATATACAAGCAGAATTGTGTCAGAAAGGATTCAGATTCAGATTCAATTTTAATTGTCATTGTCAGTGTACAGTACAGAGACAACGAAATGCATTTAGCATCTCCCTTGAAGAGCGATCACATTGAATTGCGGTGCTGGCTCGAAGGGCCGAATGGCCTACTCCTGCACCTATTGTCTATTGTAATCCCATTCACTTCCAATGTGATTGATGCGTTAAGTTTGGATCTATATGAAGATGTAAACGCATTCCATTTAGAGCAACAGTGTTCAATTCTGGGCAGCAGACTTGAGGGGAGGGGTGGGGTGCGGGCAAGGGGGAAGATAATGTCTTGAGAATGCAGTTGTACAGGGTCTTGGTGAGACCACACCTGGAGTATTGCGTACAGTTTTGGTCTCCAAATCTGAGGAAGGACATTATTGCCATAGAGGGAGTGCAGAGAACGGTTCACCAGACTGATTCCTGGGATGTCAGGACTGTCTTATGAAGAAAGACTGGATAGACTTGGTTTATACTCTCTAGAATTTAGGAGATTGAGAGGGGATCTTATAGAAACTTACAAAATTCTTAAGGGGTTGGACAGGCTAGATGCAGGAAGATTGTTCCCGATGTTAGGGAAGTCCAGGACAAGGGATCACAGCTTAAGGATAAGGGGGAAATCCTTTAAAACCGAGATGAGAAGAACTTTTTTTTTCACACAGAGAGTGGTGAATCTCTGGAACTCTCTGCCACAGAGGGTAGTCGAGGCCACAGTTCATTGGCTATATTTAAGAGGGAGTTAGATGTGGCCCTTGTGGCTAAGGGGATCAGGGGGTATGGAGAGAAGGCAGGTACGGGATACTGAGTTGGATGATCAGCCATGATCATATTGAATGGCGGTGCAGGCTCAAAGGGCCGAATGGCCTACTTCTGCACCTAATTTCTATGTTTCTATGAGAAGGATCTTGACCCGAAACGTCAACCGTCCATTTCCTCCGCAGATGCTGCCCGGCCCGCTGAGTCCTTCTGGGTGACGGCCTCTGGTGCCATCGTTTCCCACCTCCTGCCTTCCGCAGCTTGCATGCTGACGCTCCCAGTTCTTAACTAGTGTTCTCTGCAGACACGCACAGCCGTGTACCAAGGCTCTCGAATGCCAATATTAGCTTGTGGTGGAAGATTTAATTTAACAAGATATATTGAGGCTTTTAAGCTGCTTTATGATGCAGGGCCAGCTGTGACATCAGAGCATTGAATGTAATCCAGGCTTAAAGCTGCCAAAGGTGATGGTAACATTTCAATGAGGAAATGTTATCGAGCATGGTGCATATATGATTTTTTTTGTCTCCGTACTGTGTCTTTATAGTATGCTGGGGCACAGTGGGAATGGTGCATAGTGCACCCTGTGTTGCTGGAAGCCAATAGACAATAGGTGCAGGAGTAGAGGCCATTCGGCCCTTCGAGCCAGCACCGCCATTCAATGTGATCATGGCTGATCATCCATGGAGCGAAAGCAATCAATGGAGCCATCCAAGGACTGAGGGAGCTGCAGCAACAGCTAGCATTGTTTGACTTTTCTCTTCTCTCTCTCTCTCCCTCCTCCTGCCTCTCTCTCCCCTCCTCCTTCCCTCTGTCACCACCCCCGATGCCTCAACACCCGGTTCCAAGCCTCTCCCCGCTTCTCCATTCCCCAGCCGGTGAAGACATTTTCTGGCACTTTCTTATCTAACCTGCTGGGTTGAATGTGTAGGAAGGAACTTCAGATTATTACCAATGGTAGAGGCACTTAATGCAAGGAGCATCTCGGCATCTCTGGAGAAAAGGACCAGGTGATGTTTTGGGTCGGAAACATCTCCTTCAGGATGTTGAGAGACAGTTTCTGACCCTTTCCTCCAGAGATGCTGCCTGACCCGCTGAGTTGCATCAGCACTTTGTGTCTATCAGCTAGGTTGATTGTCTCAGTTTGAGCGTTTGTGACTCCATCGCTGTACGCTGCTGACCCGCTGATTCTCGCTTTTTTGTGAACCTTCTTCTCCCGCAGTTCCCTGTTAACTCCTCCTCAGTTTGAGCCCCAACTTCCTACGTGTGACATTCTCTCTGATTCTTCCCCTCCCCCCTCCCTCCCACCCATCTCCCTGAGTCCTGCTGCCCCCCCCCTCCATCTCTCCGTCAACTGCTCCCACCCTGCCTCCCCTATTCCTCCTCCTCCAGACCCTGCCTCCCTTCCTCTTCCATCCCTGCCCCCTGCTCCCTCCTCTCTTCCTCCTTAGTCCCTGACCCACTCTCTCTCTCCTCCACCCCCCCCACACACACACACACACACACACACACACACACACACACACACACACACACACACACACACACACACACACACACACACACACACACACACACACACACATCTCCTCCTCCCCTCTCCCTCCTTCCTGGTCCCTGCCCCCCCCCCCCCCCCCCCCCTCTCCCCCCCCCTTCCCCCCCCCCCCCACTCCCTGCCCCTCTGTCGATTAGTGTGAATGTGCTAAGTTCTAAATGCTAATACAAAACGCTGGAGAAACTCAGCGGGTGCAGCAGCATCTATGGGGCGAAGGAAATGGGCAACGTTTCGGGCCGAATAGGGACTGTTTTCGGAAATGGGTAACGTTTCGGGCCGAAACCCTTTCGGGTTTCGGCCCGAAACGTTGCCTATTTCCTTCGCTCCACAGATGCTGCTGCACCCGCTGAGTTTCTCCAGCACTTTTGTCTACCTTCGATTTTCCAGCATCTGCACAGTTCCTTCTTAAACACAATACGAAGTGTTAGAGGAACTCCTGAAATGGGGCCAGTTTGTGGCTTGGTTAGATTTTGCGGGGCATGTATGTATGTCTGTTTATATTCCATTTGGAATATTTTGGAGGACCAAGAAACCAAGGATATATCGGGCTCCCTCTAACATATCCTTCTCCCCTCTGCTTCAGGTTGACCTCCGGGTTGGAATACCTCACGACCTCAGACACAATGGACCCAACGTGGCCAAACACAGCCCGACTAAACCGGAGCAGGGCCACTTCAAAGGGGCCCCGGTGGACCCCGCCCCCAGCGGCCTGGCCCCCCCGAACGCTTCCGACACGCACCCGGCCCGAAGCACCCAGCCCGGCTCCCCGGCCCCGTACCCGGGGCCCGACCTGCGCTCGCCCCAGCGGGAGCCGCAGCGGGTGTCCCACGAGCAGTTCCGGGCCGCCCTGCAGATGGTGGTGGACCCGGGGGACCCCCGCACCTACCTGGACAACTTCATCAAGATCGGCGAGGGGTCGACCGGCATCGTCTGTATCGCCACCGTGAAGAGCAGCGGCAAGCTGGTCGCCGTCAAGAAGATGGACCTGCGCAAGCAGCAGCGGAGGGAGCTGCTCTTCAACGAGGTAACGTGGGGCCCCTTGTGGGGGAGAGAGAGGGGCGCTCTTGTGGGGGAGGGAGAGAGAGGGGCGCTCTTGTGTGGGGGAGGGAGGGGCGCTCTTGGGGGGAGGGAGAGGGGCGCTCTTGTGGGGGAGGGAGAGGGGCGCCCCCTTGTGTGGGAGAGAGCCCCCCCCCCCCCTTGTGTGGGGGAGAGAGAGGGGCGTTCTTGTGTGGGGAGGGAGAGAGAGGGGGCTCCCTTGGGGGAGAGGTGCACCCCCCTTGTGTGGGTGAGAGAGAGGGGCGCTCTTGTGGGGGAGGGAGAGAGAGGGGCGTACTTGTGTGGGAGAGTGCCCCCCTTGTGTGGGGGAGAGAGAGGGCCGCCATTCTGGGGAGAGGGCACCCCCTTGTGTGGGGGAGTGGCCCCCCCCCCTTGTGTGGGTGAGAGAGGGGCGTTCTTGTGTGGGGGGGGAGAGAGAGGGGCGCCCTTGGGGAGAGTGCCCCCCTCCTTGTGTAGGGGAGAGGGGGCCCCCCTCTTGAGTGGTAGAGCCCCCCCCCCTTGTGGGGGAGAGAGTGCCCCCTGTGGACCTAGGCTTCCCCTGCACGCAGTCTAACGGCACACGTAACCACCCAGTGTGTCTTCAGCCAAACCCGCCAACAGGCTCACAGCGGTTTACTCTCAAACCACCCAGCCTCCACACCTTTACTCAGAAAGCTCCACTCCCTCTCCAGTTCCCACTCCTCGCTATCTCTCTTCGGTCTATCACTCCTTTCCCTGCTCTCCACCCTGTTTTTCCCTTCTTTCTCGGTCTCTCAAGTCAAGTTTGTTCATCACACACACGTACGAGATGTGCAGTGAAGTGAAATGTGGCGATGCTCGCGGATTGTGCAAAAAAAACTACAAACAGAATGGAACAGAATCACATATTCACATTTACATATTTGTGGGAGGGAAGAAAAAGGGAAAAAAACAATTAAAAAAGACACCACACAACAGTAATGGTTCAGTAGGGTTAGTCCCTGGAGAGATAGGAGTTTACAGTCCTAATGACCTCTAGGAAGAAACTCCTTCTCATCCTCGCCGTTCTCATAGCATAGCAACGGAGGCGTTTGCCTGACCGTAGCAGCTGGAACAGTCCGTTGCTGGGGTGGAAGGGGTCTCCCATGATCTTGTTGGCTCTGGAGTTACATCTCCTGATTCGGCCGAAGGCACTACTCTCTGCAGAGCCTTCTTGTCCTGGGCAGAGCAGTTCCCAAACCAAATTGTGATATTTCCGGACAAGATGCTTTCCACAGCCGCTGAGTGGAAGCACTGGAGGATCCTCCGAGACACTCTGAATTTCCTCAATTGCCTCTCTCCCTCCCACATCTCTTGCATGTTCTTTTCCTGCCTTTCCCCATTTTTTTCTCTCTCTTCTCGTTCTACCTCTGCAATCTCTCGATTTCGTTTCCGCATCTCACCCCCTCCTCATTTCATCTCTGTTTGGGCAGAGGTGCATCATAGAAACATAGAAATTAGGTGCAGGAGTAGGCCATTCGGCCCTTCGAGCCTGCACCGCCATTCAATATGATCATGGCTGATCATCCAACTCAGTATCCCGTACCTGCCTTCTCTCCATACCCCCTGATCCCCTTAGCCACAAGGGCCACATCTAACTCCCTCTTAAATATAGCCAATGAACTGTGGCCTCAACTACCCTCTGTGGCAGAGAATTCCAGAGATTCACCACTCTCTGTTGAAAAAAGTTCTTCTCATCTCGGTTTTTAAAGGATTTCCCCCTTATCCTTAAGCTGTGACCCCTTGTCCTGGACTTCCCTAACATCGGGAACAATCTTCCTGCATCTAGCCTGTCCAACCCCTTAAGAATTTTGTAAGTTTCTATAAGATCCCCTCTCAATCTCCTAAATTCTAGAGAGTATAAACCAAGTCTATCCAGTCTTTCTTCATAAGACAATCCTGACATCCCAGGAATCAGTCTGGTGAACCGTCTCTGCACTCCCTGTATGGCAATAATGTCCTTCCTCAGATTTGGAGACCAAAACTGTACGCAATACTCCAGGTGTGGTCTCACCAAGACCCTGTACAACTGCAGTAGAACCTCCCTGCTCCTATACTCAAATCCTTTTGCTATGAAAGCTAACATACCATTCGCTTTCTTTACTGCCTGCTGCACCTGCATGCCTACCTTCAATGACTGGTGTACCATGCGGTTTGCATGGTACAATGACTGGTGTACCATGCATCCTCCTTTGCCCCGACCTGAGTGCTATCCCTTCTGCTGAGCTGTGTATCAAAGTTGGCTGCCTGACAGCGCTGGAATTCCCCCGCCTTGCTCTGCCCTTGGACACGTTCTAACTTGCAATTAGCAAAGAATTCCCGGCAGAGCGGACTGTTCCCACCCTTCCACTTATCCGCCAATTTCGCTGGAGGTAGCACCAGTTGTTTGGTTTCACTTTTAATCATCATCTCCTCCCTCCTTCCTCTCTGCTTCCTCTCATCCTACCACCCCATCTCCAAACCATTCCCCCTCCCTCTCCCATTACGTCAATAGACAATAGGTGCAGGAGTGGGTCATTCGGCCCTTTGAGCCAGCACTGCCATTCAAAGTGGTCATGGCTGATCATCCCCAATCAGTACCCCGTTCCTGCCTTCTCCCCATATCCCCTGACTCTGCTATCTTTAAGAGCCCTATCTAGCTCTCTCTTGAAAGTATCCAGAGAACCTGCCTCCACCGCCCTCTGAGGCAGAGAATTCCACAGACTCACCACTCTCTGTGAGAAAAAAGTGTTTCCTCGTCTCCGTTCTAAATGGCTCTGTTCGAAAACGTCCTTCCTAGGCGATCATCAGAGACTGACTGCCAGTGGCCGGGGCCTGTTGCTTCTTCCTGTTTTAGTTTACTTTAGAGATACAGCGCAGAAACAGGCCCTTCGGCCCACCGAGTCTGCGCTGCCCAGCGATCCCCACACGCTAACACTATCCTACACTCACCGGGGACAATTTACAATTATAACAAAGCCAATTAATCTACAAACCCACACGTCTTTGGAGTGTGGGAGGAAAGCGGAGATCTCGGGAGAAAGTCCAGGCAGGTCACACTGAGAACGTGCCTACTCCGTACAGACAGCACCCATCATGCTCCCACTTTTGCACTTGACCTAGGCAGACATTTCAAATGCCTCCTTCACCACCTTGTCCACCCGTCTCGCA
Organism: Leucoraja erinaceus; assembly: GCF_028641065.1. NCBI lineage: Eukaryota > Metazoa > Chordata > Chondrichthyes > Rajiformes > Rajidae > Leucoraja > Leucoraja erinaceus. Next base: position 3,679,201 of record NC_073414.1, read on the forward strand.
ACCTTTAGGGAATTGTGCACCTGTACTTAAAGATTTAATTTAGTTTATAGATACAGCGCAGGCAACAGGCCTTTCGCCCCACCGAATCCATCTCCGACCAGCGTTCCCCACACATTAAACCCTGTCCTACACACACTAGGAACAATTTACAATCATGCCAAGCCAATTAATCTACAAACCTGCACGTCTTTGGAGTGTGGGAGGAAACCGGAGCACCCGGAGAAAACCCACGCAGGTCACGGGGAGAGCGTACAAACTCCGTACAGACAGCACCCGTAGTCCGGATCGAACCCGGGTGTCTGGCGCTGTGTGGCAGCAACTCTACCGCTGCGCGGCCCATCTCTGTGCTCTGTAATATCCGAACTCGCTGCTGGGCGAAACCAATAAGTTATGAAGCGTTAATCCTGATGTGAGAAAGGTCTTTTGTCGCTTACAGTTGCGTTTCCTGCGTGAGGCACGAGGAGGTAATCTCGCCGGTGGCCATGATAGTTTAGCCGGTGGCCATGACGGTCTCTGTGGCGGTGGCCATGACAGTCTCAGCAGCAACCATGACGCTCCGGTCTCGGCGGAGCTGGCCGAGACCGGAGCGGGTGGAGCGGTGGAGGAGCACTGCCGCTGCTGCTGCTGATGCGGAGGCTGCTACTGCGGGTCTGCGGACGGCGGCACCGGGAACCCGCGGATCCCTGGAGGGAGACCGCTTTTCGGGGCTCCTGCAACGGCGAATTCTCCCGCCCGTGTTGCGGGGTTGAAGAGCTCCTGGAGCGGGGCCTAACACCACTGGCCCGCGCGGCTTGGAATGGCCGCGGGACTTTGCGAGCGCACGCCGGGGGCTTTGACTTTGACTCTGACATCGGGGGGGGAGAGTGCAGTGGAGAGATAATTTTTTTTGGCCTTCCATCACAGGTATGTGCTGGGTGTTTTTGTTTAATGTGATTATGTTGTGTTTGGGGGCTATTTGTGTGTAATGTATGGCTGCAGAAACGGCATTTCGTTTGGACCTCCAGGGGTCCAAATTGACTCTCTGACTCTTGACAATCATTTGTCTCCTTTCTCCCCCCCTCTGCAGGTTGTGATAATGCGTGACTACCATCATGAAAATGTGGTGGAGATGTACAATAGCTATCTCGTGGACGATGAGCTGTGGGTGGTGATGGAATTCCTGGAGGGAGGAGCACTGACTGACATCGTAACACACACCAGGTATGCATCACAGTTGCATCAGTTACTCAGCTTCAGTGTATCAGCAACTCTAGATTTGTCAACTCAACCCCCAGGCCTGCGTTTTAGTGATGGACTGACTGAGAGGGTGCTACACTGATTTTTTTTTAAAGATCATTTTTAATCCCCAAGAGATAAAGCCCCCAATAAAATTCATAAGTGATGGGAGCAAAATTATACCATTCGGCCCATCAAGTCTACTCCACCATTCAATCATGGCTGGTCTATCTTTCCCACTCAACTCCATTCTCCTGCCTTCTTCCCATAACCCCTGACATTCATACTAATCAAGAATCTATCAAAGGTTACACAAAAAAGCTGGAGAAACTCAGCGGGTGCAGCAGCATCTATGGAGCGAAGGAAATAGGCAACGTTTCGGGCCGAAACCCTTCCTCAGACTCTACTATCAATCTCCACTTTTAAAAATATCCATTGACTTGAGCTCCGCAGCCTTCTGTGTCAAAGAATTCCACAGATTCACCACCCCCTGACTAAAGAAATTCCTCCTCATCTCTTTCCTGAAAGGTACATCCTTTTATTCTGAGGCTGTGCCCTCTAGTCCCGGACTCTCCCACTAGTGGAAACATCCTCTCCACATCCACTCTATCCAGCCTTTCGCTGTTTGAAATCGGCAAGGTAATAAAGAGGGCATCTTTATTGCCCCCTCACATGGACCTTAAAGATCACATGGTGCTCGCTAAAAGATCGGGGGCGGTGAGACCAACTTTTTCTCTCTGTTAAAATATCCACAGAACAGAATGTTCTCGTTATTTGTAAGAGCTTGCTAGACACAAACCAGCTACTGTGTGCCTTGCAAAGCAGCAGGTTCTATATTTAAAAAGTAATTCATTGACTGTAAAGTACTTTGGACTGGTCTGAAAGGGACGAGAAAGTTGCTATAGAAACGCAAACCTCTCTGAACACTGGGAGATGGTTTGATGCCAGCCCAGCACACTCGGTCGCGATATACGACACAGACTGAGTCCCCGTCACTCCGATAAGAAGCTACACTCAGGTCGGGCATTCAGAAGTTGTGGTGGGGGAACTGCGGAGATGATCCTCTCTTCTCGTCGACCTTGTTGTCCTTCTCTGATCCACGCTCCAAGCAGCCGGGGCAGTTGTCAGGTCTCATCTGGCCACTGCCCAGCACTAACTTTCAAAAGAAAATTGAGAGGAGATTTAAAGAAAAAAGTTGCCACGGCTACGTTGAGGCACGATGGGCTGAACGCTGTGTGTGTGTGTGTGATTCTCCGAAAAAGAGGAACAATGTTGAGTGGCCACGCTCACAAATTTAAAACTTCAGATTCAGATTCAATTTTAATTGTCATTGTCAGTGTACAGTACAGAGACAACGAAATGCATTGTCTTCAATGAAAAACTTCATGCACACAGCCTAAATTGTCAGTGAGTGATAATCCATCTCTCCAAGGGATACAGTACTTCTTTGTATTGTATTATATTGTATTCAAATTTATTGTCATTGTCTCAATTTGAGACAACGAAATGAATTTCCCTTACATAAAAAAAAAAAAAAAAAATCATAAAAAAAAAAAGCCGATTTTCTTTGCAAGATCTTTCATCTGCGCTAGTATAGGTTAGTTTAGGGTTACAGCGCGGAAAGGGGCCCTTCGGCCCACCGAGTCTGCACCGCACCGACCAGCGATCCCCGCACGCTAACACTATCCTACACGCAGAACCCGGGTTCGATCCTGACTACGGGTGCTGTCTGTACAAGGTTTGGACTCTGACCTCGTGGGTTTTCTCTGGGTGCTCCAGTTCCCCCCCACACTCCAAAGACGTGCGGGTTTGTAGCTTAATTGGTTTCAGCAAAATTGTAAATTGTCCTGAGAGTGAGTGTGTGATGCTGCCAGTGCTGGTCGGCGGGGACTCAGTGGGTCAAAGGGCCTGTGTTTCTCGAAAGTCTAAAATTGAGTCTCACTGAGAAACGGTTTGCTTCTTTGCATGATCAGGGGGGTATGGAGATAACTTTGGCTTCTAATATTTGGCAGAGATGTTGCAGTTTGCTTGATTGAAAGATACATACTGTCCGTCGATCACCCACTCGCACTATCTCTATGCTATCTATCTATCCCTCTTTCTCATCCACTCCCTCCCTGGCTGGAAGCAATTCACAGAGGGCCATTTAACCTTTGGGATGTGGGAGGGAAAACGCACGCGGTCACAGGGAGAACATGCAAACTCCACGCAGACGGCACGGCACCCGAGGTCAGGATCGAAGCTGGGCCTCTGGCATCGTGAGGGCAGCCTCTCTACCCGCTGTGCCACATGCCAGCCCTTAAAGTGTTCTTGAAATAAGGGAGGGTATTCGGACGACAGAATCGGTTGCACATTATGAATAGACTACAGACTGCTGGTGCCTGTTTATGACTCTTGGATTCTGTGCCATAGGATGAATGAAGAACAGATAGCCACCGTCTGCCTGTCTGTGCTGAAGGGGTTGGCGGTCCTCCACGCACAAGGGGTGATTCACAGAGACATCAAGAGTGACTCCATTCTCTTAACTCACGACGGAAGGGTAGGTATAAGCGTCAAACTCACAGCGGATGTCGGAAGCAAACTGGTGTCTCCTCACAGTCTTATGTACATTATAATCCTCTGGTAGCTTGGATAATCTATTGTGTGTGTGGGAAGGAACTGCAGATGCTGGTTTAAACTGAAGATAGATACAAAATGCTGGAGTAACTCGCCTCTCTCCCCCTCCTCCCTCCCTCTCCCTCCTCCTCCCTCCCCCTCTCCTCCCTCCCCCCCTCTCTCCTCCCCCCCTCTCTCCTCCCCCCCCCCCTCCCCCCCTCTCTCCTCCCCCCTCTCTCCTCCCCCCCTCCTCCTCCCCCCCCTCTCTCCTCCCCCCCTCTCTCCTCCTCCCTCCCCCTCTCTCCTCCCCCCCCCCCCTCTCTCCTCCCTCCCCCCTCTCTCTCTCTTCTCCCCCCTCTCTCTCTCCCTCCTCCCTCCCTCCTCCCCCCTCCTCTCCTCCCCCCTCCTCCCCTCTCCTCTCCTCCCCCTCCTCTCCCTCCCCCCTCTCTCCTCCCCCCCCCCCTCTCCTCCCCTCCCTCCCTCTCTCCTCCCCCCCCCTCCCCCCTCTCCCCCCCTCTCCCTCCCTCCCCCCTCTCCTCCCTCCCCCCTCTCCTCCTCCCCCCCCCTCTCCTCCCTCCCCCTCTCCTCCTCCCTCCCCCTCTCCTCCTCCCCCCCCCCTCCCTCCTCCCTCCCCCCCTCTCCTCCCTCCCCCTCTCTCTCCTCCCTCCCCCCTCTCCTCCCTCCCTCCCCCCCTCTCCTCCCCCCCTCTCCTCCCCTCCCCCTCCCCTCCCCTCTCCTCTCCTCCTCTCCCTCCTCCCCTCCTCCTCCCCTCGTCCTCCCCCCTCTCCTCCCCCCCCCCCTCTCTCCTCCTCTCCCCCTCTCCTCCTCCCCCCCCCCCTCCTCCCTCCCCCTCTCCTCCCTCCCCCTCTCCTCCCTCCCTCCCCCTCTCCTCCCTCCCCCTCTCCTCCCTCCCCCCCCCTCCCCTCTCCTCCCCTCCCCCTCTCCTCCTCCCCCCCCTCCCTCCCCCTCCCCCCCCCTCCCCCTCTCCTCCCCCCCCCTCTCCCCCCCTCTCCTCCCCCCCCCCTCTCTCTCTCTACCCCCTATCTCTCTCTACCCCCTCTCTCTCCTACCCCCTATCTCTCTCCTACCCCCTATCTCCTCTCTACCCCCTCCTCCTCTCTACCCCCTATCTCTCTCTACCCCCTATCTCTCTCTACCCCCTATCTCTCTCTACCCCCTGTCTCTCTCTACCCCCTATCTCTCTCTACCCCCTATCTCTCTCTACCCTCTCTTTGTGTCTTGGGCTGTGCTTTGGCAATGGCCAGCTTCCAGCTGTGTGCACACAGCAGTGTGGGACATGCAGGGCAGGAGATCTCATTACCAGAGGGAATGATTTTGTTTTGAGGAGGAGGCAACTCGCCCTCCAATCAAATCCAAAAAACAAAACTTGAAAGTCTTAGTTCTAACGGTAGCAGTTTGCATCGATTGGGTATGTTGCCCCTTTGTGGCCACGTGAGGAACTACAATGGGCAGAAGGTAGACAAAAATGCTGGAGAAACTCAGCGGGTGCAGCAGCATCTATGGAGCGAAGGAAATAGGCAACGTTTCGTCCCGAAATGTTGCCTATTTCCTTCGCTCTACAGATGCTGCCTCACCTGCTGAGTTTCTCCAGCATTTTTGTCTACCTTCGATTTTCCAGCATCTGCAGTTCCTTCTTAAACACTACAATGGGCAGAGTTATGGCAACATCAAGCTGTACGCCACTGAAACAGACCCTTTGGCCCAGCTTGTCCACGGTCAACAAGTTGGCATAGTGGGCTCGTCCAATTGATCTGCATTTAGCCCTTTGCTCTCTAAACGCTTCCCATCCATATATCTGTCAAAATGTCTTTTAAATGTCACCATTTCATCTGTTCCTATATCGCAACATATTTCAGACATGGACTACCCTTTGAGTGGAAACAGTTGCTCCTGATGTCCCTCTTAAATCCCTCTCACCTTAAGTCTCGTCCCACTAGTTCTAAAATCCTCCACATTGGGGGAAAAAGACTGAGCGCTCACCGGATCCATGGCCCTGGTGATCTTGGACACCTCAGTCAGCTCACCCCTCATCCTCCTACACTCCAAAGGCAAAAAGTTCCAATCTATCCAAACTTTCCCCACAGCTCAAGTCAGCAAGTTAAGTTTAGTTGAGAGATACAGTGCGGATACATGCCCTTTGCCCACCAAGTCCACGCTAACCAACGATCACATTAGCACTATCCTACACACTCTAGGGACAATTTACAATTTAACCAAAGCCAATTAACCTATAAACCTGTACGTCTTTGGAGTGTGGGAGGAAACCGGAGCTCTCCTCCCTCCCCCCTCTCCCTCCCCCTCTCATTCTCTCTCCTCTCTCCACCTCGTTCTCCATCTCCCTCTCCCTCCTCATTCTCTCTCCCTCTCCCCCTCCCCTCCCCCTCCCTCTCCTCTTCCTCTCTCTCCCCCTCTCCCTCCCCCTCCTCCCCCCTCCTCTCCCCTCCCCTCCCCCTTCCCCCCCTCCCCCCTCCCCCCCCCTCTCCCCCCCCCTCTCCCTCCCCCCTCTCCCTCCCCCTCTCCCTTCTCCCTCCTCTCTCCCCCTCCCCTCTCTCTCTCCCCCCCCCCCCCCCCTCTCCCCCCCCCCCCCCCTCCCCCTCTCCCCCCCCCCCCCCCCCCCCCCCTCCCTCTCCCCTCCCCCCCCCCCTCCCCCCCCCCCTCTCCCCTCCCCCCCCCCCTCATGTCTTTGGAGTGTGAGAGGAAACCGGAGCACCCGGGGAAAGCCCACGCAGGTCACTGGGAGAACGTACAAACTCCACAGAGACAGCACCTGTAGTCTGTCTGGGTGGAACCCGGGTCTCTGGCGCTGTAAGGCAACAACTCTACCACTGTGCTGCCCATCTCGATAACTTCCTGGTGAATTTCCTCTGCACCCGTTCCAACGTAAAGCCATCCTTCCCACAGCTGATGACAAGTGGAGATTCACCCTACTGGGGAAGGCTGCAAAGTTTTAGTTCAAAGTTGCGGAGGAATTTCTTTATTTGTGTTGACATTTGAGTTGCTTTTCAAACTTGAAAACACATTCTTCCAGTGGTTTAATGGTTTCTGTGATCACTGTCTCCCTGCATGTTGGGACATGCATGTTGTTTTGAGTTCATTAAAAATGGGGAAGGAGCCAGCAATCTGTCACCCAGCATCAGGATCCAGTATTTACGCGGATGGCTCTTGGCAAAGGAACAGTCTGTTCTGGGCCTGCACAGTAAAGGCTCCAGTGACAACACTAAATGGAGGCAATAAAAGAAAACCAGAGTTCATACTTGAAGGAATGAAATATTTTCTTTGCGAACTTATTGTTTGTGGGGGGAAAAAAAATAATTCATATAGAGACAATTATTGTATTAAAGATAGACACAGTGCTGGAGTAACTTAGCAGGTCAGGCAGCATTTCTGGAGAAAGAAATGGCTGACATTTCAGGTCGGGACCTTCTTCCGACCTTCCTTGTCCTTCCTTCTTCCGAACTTCCTTGTCTAGACCAAAGTCCTGACATTCCTGGGATTTCAGGACTTTCATATGAAGAAAGACTGGACAGACTTGGCTTGTACTCACTAGAATTTAGAAGATTGAGGGGGGGATCTTATAGAAACTTACAAAATTCTTAAGGGGTTGGACAGGCTAGATGCAGGAAGATTGTTCCCGATGTTGGGGAAGTCCAGGACAAGAGGTCACAGTTTAAGGGGAATTCCTTTAGGACCGAAATGAGAAAAACATTTTTCACACAGAGAGTGGTGAATCTGTGGAATTCTCTGCCAGAGAAGGTAGTTGAGGCCATATTTAAGAGGGAGTTAGATGTGGCCCTTGTGGCTAAAGGGATCAGGGGGTATGGAGAGAACGCAGGTACAGGATACTGAGTTGGATGATCACATTGAATGGCGGTGCAGGCTCGAAGGGCCGAATGGCCTACTCCTGCACCTATTGTCTATGTTTCTATGTTTCCTTCATCCCAAAACACCAGCCGTCCTTTTTCTCCAGAGATATTGCCTGAGCTCCTGAGTTACTCCAGCACTTTGCATCTGCCTTTGGTGTAAACCAGCATCTGCAGTTCCTTGAATGACTGCATTATCTCTCTTCCTAATGACAGTTTCCTTACTTACACCCTCATGTATCCGTTTGCTTTTTGTTGTCACAAGCGCAGAGATACAGTGAAATGCTCGCGCTGTTTGATATCCAGTCAAATCGGATCGGATCATACGATAGATCCTCTCCTGGAAAAGCTCACAGAGTCGTCTCGTTCCGGTGCCATCTTTCAACTTCCAAGTCATAAGTTCCAGGAGAGGAATTAGGCCATTCGGCCCATCAAGTCTACTCCGCCATTCTATCATGGCTGATCTATCTCTCCCTCTCAACCTCATTACCCTGATCTTGGGCCAAGGAGATCAGCGATTTAAAGAAATATTCTCACTATAAGGCCTGGTGTCGTGGTGGTACTGGATGGATGGTGTCGGGTTGGCCCAGTGGGCTGCTGTCACCTCCTTCCGCCATTGCACCATGCAGCTGCCGCAGGCTGTGCTCTATCCGCCAGCCCGTGCAGTGTACCCTCCCCCTTCTGTCGTGGGGTCAACTGGCTCCCCTTCCCCCTCTCCAATCCGGGATCTTTAAAAAGACTACAAAAAGTAGTAAACGCTGCCCAGTCCATCATCGGCTCTGACCTCCCTTCCATCGAGGGGATCTATCACAGTCGCTGCCTCAAAAAGGCTGGCAGCATCATCAAGGACCCACACACCATCCTGGCCACACACTCATCTCCCTGCTACCTTCAGGAGCCTGAAGACTGCAACGTCCAGGTTCAGGAATAGCTACTTCCCCACAGCCATCAGGCTATTAAACCTGGCTCGGACAAAACTCTGAACATTAATAACCCATTATCTGTTATTTGCACTCTATCAGTTTATTTATTCATGTGTGTATATATTTATATAATGGTATATGGACACGCTGATCTGTTTTGTAGTCAATGCCTACTATGTTCTGTTGTGCTGAAGCAAAGCAAGAATTTCATTGTCCTATCAGGGACACATGACAATAAACTCTCATGAATCTTTGCTTATCCCCAATCCTGGGCCTTCCACTCACCACTTTAATATCATGTATCTTGTTGTAGTGTATGGCTGTTGGCCAACCAATTTCACTCCAGGGGTAATTAAAGTTCTATTGGATCCCATCAATAGTATCAGTGCAGTTTAACTGGGATTTGGAAGTTTAGTTTAGTTGATTGTCACGCGTACCGAGGTACAGTGAAACGCCTTTATGTTGCATGCTATGCAGCGAAATGATTACTATCGAGCCGTCCTCAGTGTACAGATACAGGATAAAGGGAATAACGTTTAGTGCAAGGTAAAGTCCAGCAGAGTCCGATTAAAGATAGTCCGAGGGTCTCCAATGAGGTAGATGGGAGGTAAGGACCGCTCTCTGGTTGGTGATGGGATGGTTCAGTTGCCTGACACCAGCTGTGAAGAAACTGTTGCTGAGTCTGTCAATGGATACTGTGCAGGTTGTTATCTCTCCAAACTGACTTAGACAATAGACAATAGGTGCAGGAGTAGGCCATTCGGCCCTTCGAGCCAGCACCGCCATTCAATGTGATCATGGCTGATCATCCCCAATCAGTACCCCGTTCCTGCCTTCTCCCCATATCCCCTGACTCCACTATTTATAAGAGCCCTATCTAGATCTCTCTTGAAAGCATCCAGAGAACCGGCCTCCACCGCCCCCTGAGGCAGAGAATTCCACAGACTCACTACTCTCTGTGAGAAAAAGTGTTTCCTCGTCTCCGTTCTAAATGGCTTGCCCCTTATTCTTAAACTGTGTGTGGCCCCTGGTTCTGGACTCCCCCAACATCGGGAACATGTTTCCTGCCTTTAGCCCTCCCCTGAGCAAACGCATCTAAAAGTCTACAACCCACCCCTGAGCAAACGCATCTAAAAGTCTACAACCCAACCTTGCTCCAGAGAAGTGAGTGCCTGGAACACGCTGCCTTGGGGGTGATGGAGAGGCAGATATGAGAGTGGCCTTTAAGAGGCTTTCAGATAGGCACGTATCTTAGAGGGATATGGATCGACATCGGGAACATGTTTCCTGCCTCTAGTGTGTCCAAGCCCTTAACAATCTTATACGTTTCAATGACTCTCGTGCTCTCCGTTTGTCTTGCAGGTGAAGCTTTCCGACTTTGGGTTTTGTGCCCAGGTATCGAAGGATGTGCCAAGGCGCAAGTCACTAGTGGGCACCCCTTACTGGATGGCACCAGAGCTGATCTCCCGGTTGCCTTACGGACCAGAGGTGACTTGATGCTCGCTCACACTAATCTTGTTATCCTTGTCAGAAACGGATTTCAAATTTCAAAATGCACATTAGAGTTTGCAAAAATATATTGAAGTGTATCTGGGCCCTGCGTATCGGCTCGCATGAGTAACGGTGGGTAGGTAATCGGGAAATCCGGTAAACTGGTGACGTTTGTACAACACTGTGAAAAATGTCCACGAGTACAAAAATACTCGCGATGAAAAAAATGGTTGCTTTTTACTCGTGCGAGCCTCTACGTTACACCCACGAACTCCTACGTACCCGCTACGTACATTACACGAGCTCGAATTGGGAGAACTCGGGAGAACTCTTGAATTGCCTCGTGCAGGCCCTTTAGGGAGAAAGAAAATGAATTTATTCTTTAGACAGTAACTTTGTACAGAGTACAGAGAAGGTTCACCAGACTGATTCCTGGGATGTCAGGACTTTCATATGAAGAAAGACTGGATAGACTCGGCTTGTACTCGCTAGAATTTAGAAGATTGAGGGGGGGTCTTATAGAAACGTACAAAATTCTTAAGGGGTTGGACAGGCTAGATGCAGGAAGATTGTTCCCGATGTTGGGGAAGTCCAGCATTAGGGGTCACAGTTTAAGGATAAGAGGGAAGTCTTTTAGGACTGAGATGAGAAAAACATTTTTCACACAGAGAATGGTGAATCTGTGGAATTCTCTGCCAGAGAAGGTAGTTGAGGCCACAGTTCATTTGCTATGTTTAAGAGGGAGTTGCATGTGGCCCTTGTGGCTAAAGGGATCAGGGGGTATGGAGAGAAGGCAGGGAGTTGACTTGGAAAAGCTTTTCCCACAGAGAGTAGGGAAGATTCAAACAAGGGGACATGACTTGAGAATTAAGGGACTGAAGTTTAGGGGTAACATGAGGGGGAACTTCTTTACTCAGAGAGTGGTGGCTGTGTGGAATGAGCTTCCAGTGAAGGTGGTGGAGGCAGGTTCGTTTTTATCATTTAAAAATAAATTGGATAGTTATATGGACGGGAAGGGAATGGAAGGTTATGGTCTGAGCGCAGGTATATGGGACTAGGGGAGATTATGTGTTCGGCACGGACTAAAAGGGTCGAGATGGCCTGTTTCCGTGCTGTAATTGTTATATGGTTATAGGGATGGGATACTGAGTTGGATGATCATATTGAATGGTGGTGCAGGGCCGAATGGCCTCTACTCCTGCATCTATTTTCTATGTTTCCACCCGTTGCATTTAGCACCGGTGTTATCTAATCGGTGCCGCACATTCTGACAACTTTTCTGAACCCATGAACCTTTCCATCAGTTTATTTTGAGTTGCGAGGGTTTTGGGTGAAAGGGGTTGACGTATTGCCCGCTAACACGCCTGCCGTTCCTTCTGCCTTTGTCTGCAGGTTGATATCTGGTCTCTGGGCATCATGGTGATCGAGATGGTCGATGGGGAGCCTCCATACTTCAATGAACCTCCTCTGAAGGCCATGAAAATGATACGGGATAATCTGCCTCCCAAACTGAAGAATGGCCAGAAGGTAATCGCACCAACGGGCCCCATCCAAGTATTGATAATGTCTTCCCTTTCCCTACTAGTGGCATCTTCATGTAGTTTCGAGTGAAGCCCCTGTCACACTTTCCCGAGTTACTCACGAACTCTCCCGAGTTTTCCCCTTGATTCCAACTCGGAGAATTACGGTAACAGCCGTTCGTAGGTACTCGGGGCTATTTTTTAACTCGTGGACATTTTTCAACATGTTGGAAAAAAAAAGTCCCGGCTTAGCTGATGCCCCGAGTTCCAAGGCTGGCATTACGAGCCTCTACGAAACATCTACAGACTCCTGTGGGCTGTTACGAGCTCGCTACCGACATTCCCCAAGTTCGAATCAAGGGGAAAACTCGGGGGAGTTTGTGAGTAACTCGGGGAAGTGGTTCAGGGTGTATATTACAGCATGGAAACTGGTCCTTTGGCCCAGCGAGTCAACTCCCGCTCTTCCTTCCGGCCCTTGGATCTACCCATTTAATCACGGCGCGCAGCGGTAGCGTTGCTGCCTTACAGCGCTTGCAGCACCGGAGACCCGACTACGGGTGCGGTCTGTACGTTCTCCCCGTGACCGCGTGGGATTTCTCCGAGATCTTAAACGGTTTCATCCCACACTCCAATTTACCAGCAGCAAGTACAACCTAAGGTCACAAGTGATAGGAGTAGAATTAGGCCATTCGGCCCATCAAATCTACTCTGCCATTCAATCATAGAAACATAGACAATAGGTGCAGGAGGAGGCCATTCGGCCCTCCGAGCCAGCACCGCCATTCATTGTGATCATGGCTGATCGTCCCCTATCAATAATCCGTGCCTGCCTTCTCCCCATATCATGGCTGATCTATCTCTCCCGCCTTCTCCCCATAACCCCTGACACCCGCACTAATCAAGAATCTATCTATCTCTGCCGTAAAAGATATCCACTGACTTGGCCTCTACTGCATCCTGTGGCAAAGAATCCCACAGAGGGTGCAGCATGCCTCTCCCCTGTTGTTGAATTGTCGACTGAACCCTGATCTCTCTCTCCCCCAGGCCTCGCCCCTGCTGAAGGGGTTTCTGGAGCGGCTGCTGGTTCGGGACCCGTCGCAGCGAGGGATGGCGACAGAGCTACTGAAGCACCCCTTCCTGAGCAAGGCGGGCCACTCCTCATGCATCGTCCTACTGATGAGAATGAACCGGACTAAATGAGCAAGCAGCTTGTGAGTTAGCGGACACCACTGGGAGAGGAGAAAAGAAAATCTGTGATTTTTTTAAAAACTAGGAAGCCTATATCTCATAAATAAAACATTTGGCATTTACCAGAGCGGGATGTTTGATGTCTGGGCCTGTGAGATGTCACCTGTCTGTGGGGGGAACGCTGTTCCCAACTGCATCTCCCGTCGGGACCTTGACACTACTGTTTCTCAAACGGGGCAGAACCACAACGGAGAGATATCGATACTACTGAACGCTGACTTTTTGTAACGTGTAACTTAAAAGCAAAAGACTGTTGCCGGATGAGTTATGTAGTTTAAATGCTTATACAACAGCTGAGAGGAACTACACTGGAATTTTATATAAATATAAAAAAATAAGTGTGTATATTTCACTACTAAATCAAGATTTGATTTTTAAACACTGTTATTAAGATGAGACAGATGCACCAGGAAGATGCATGCAACTAGGGAGAGGGGCGATCCTGACCTTTTGTGAGGTTTGTTGGGATATTGGTCGACAAAGTGGGCCGTGTTTAACGGCTCCCACATCACATTGGACTCACCGTCGGCCAAGTTTGCTTTTCGAATAGATCTGTGTTTTTATTTTTTTAAAGTGTGCAGGATTTGAGCCGGTTGTGGAGACTAAGTTTAAAGTCTGGTCTCGTTTTGCATGGCGTCCAGCAGCCACTGCATCGCAAGTCTCGAAGCCAAGTCGACTGTGAATTCTGCATTGCGTGAAGTCTACACAATGGTAACTGGTGGTCACCAGCGCTGGACACTCCCTCTCCACCGCCTCCCGACATCAATGTCTTCTTCTTCTCCTTGCGTGTGGCATGCACAGCCTAAAGTTGTTGGGCAACTTGTTCTATTTGATTGTGCTCGCCAGGTTGATTGCATTCGTCGAAAAACAGGGCGGACCAACCTCCCACCCCATCAATGTGTTTAAGGCAACGGTCAGGAGGGCTCCGTCTCTGAGAGAATTGAACAGCGTTGGGAAATTTAATCGGGGAAACGAGCCGAAAGCACAGAACATGATCAAACCGCGGCAACTTCTACCGATGACACAGGATACTTTTTCCAGTGAAATGCAGTGAGTGCCAGTGTGACATAAAGGTGATGCATGTGAAAAATCGCATGCAGCAGTGTGGTCACCAGTTTCGGAAGGGAAGCTCTCTGTTCACCCACACCCTGCAGGTAGACTGTGAAGAGGTGAGACTCGTGCTGTCTGATCCCACTATAACATGAGCCACAGTCTGCTCCCTTGTGAGATCATATCTCCAGCATGTGCCAGTCCCTTTAACCAGTCTGGTTCGTGCTTTAGGTAAACCATTTCCTCCTTTTTAACCAAAATATTGTAAAAACCCCATTCTAAGTTCTGTCTGTCTCAGAGTAATCTTAAGAGTTTGTCTCAAGAGTTAGGGATTGCTGATGCACTTTTCATATGCAGGTCGGAAGGATTGGCTGAGGGAGATGTATTTTCTTGTAACGCGAGCCAGCAGATTGATCCGTTATTTGCACCAGAGCAGCGGGTGAGATGTCGACCGTAAAGGCTTCTACATTGAAGGAGGGCAGCAGCTATCACAAAGTAAATCACCAAAATCCCAGAAGTTCCAAATATCTTGATATCGAAGTAACTTTCTATCACTTACAAAATAGTTTGGACTTTATTGGCGCTAACTGGCTGGGATTTTGGGTGTGAAGATTAATGTGAGAGGATTTGTTTTGACGTAACCCAGGTTTATGTCCTATATGAGCTACTGTTCGATGAGGCTGTAGGGACTGTGTGGCCTTTGTTGGCTGAACCAGCCGCTAGTGCAGGGGAATATTCCACTGACTGCTGGCCAGATTTCAATGGGCTGCCCTCTACTCCAGCAGTTAGGGTTGAGAACATCTGGCAGCACAGCGGTAGAGTTGCTGCCTCACAGCGCCGGAGACCCGGGTTCAATCCTGACCAGGGCGCTGTCTGTACGGAGTTTGCACGTTCTCCCCGTGACCTGTGTGGGTTTTCCTCCGAGATCTTCGGTTTCCTCCCACACGTGCGGGTTCATCGGTAAATTGGCTTGGTGTAAATGTGAAGTTGCCCCTAGGATGTGTAGGGTAGTGCAAGTGTGAGGTGCGGACTCGGGCCGAAGGGCCTGTACCTCGAAACCGGACTCCTCTCTTCCACCAAGCACTAGTCCTGAACTCCCTCAGCGTGTCAGTGTGCAGTGCAACAAGCTACAAGTTCAACAAGTCATCTCTGAAGCCTTTGCAGACCCATGTAGAAATCACTCTGGAAGTAGGAACGGTTGTGTGAACATCAATATCTCAACAAGCTGGTTGCACAGAATTGTCCTTGAAGTTTGAGCTTCATCAGAATGGATGGATGAACTTACTACTGACACCTTTGCCTGGGTTTGTTTAAGGATATTTATATTGTACTTTTTTTTGTAACACCACAGTATTTTTTTTTTTGAGAATGCTGCAACTTATTTTCTTGAGTAGCTACTTTACAAGAAGATTTACTGTTTTACTGTTTTTCAAAAAGTGTTTTTCACTGTGCCATGAGGGTGGATTTAATGAGGTTTTTAAAATTTCTAATTACAGATTTGAAAACCATTTGATACGCAGTTGACTGACTTTATATTCCTTGTGTACGTGTGTGTGTGTGTGTGTGTGTTTCAAAGTTGAGTGTTTGTCATGTATATAAGGGTGGAACAATTGGATTCTTACCACACTGTAAAACCCCTGTCCCACGGTACGGGTTCATTCCAAGAGATCTCCCGAGTTTGCCCTGATTCCAACTCGGAGAATTACGGTAATGGCCACTCGGGGATCTCGTGGACATTTTCCAGCATGTTGAAAAATCTTCACGGGTCTTCCCGTGCTTACCTACCGTTAGCGAGTCTTCCAGAGTACCTGCCTTAGCGTTATGAGCCGCTAAGAGACGTCCCCGAGCTCCGACGTACCCGCTACGTACATTCTCCATGCTTACCACGAGTTTGATTTGTTTTTAAACTCGGGAGAGCTCTTGGAATGAACTCGTACCGTGGGACAGGGACAGGAAATGAGCCCAAGGAGGATCTGAGGAAGGGTCTCGACCTGAAACGTCACCTCTCCATGTTTTCCAGAGATGCTGCCTGACCCGCTGAGTTACTCCAGCACTCCGTGTCCTTTGCTCCAACTTCCCCATGCCAACCAAGATTCCACATCTATGCCCATCCCACCTGCCTGCATTTGGCCCATATCCCTTAAACCTTTCCTTTCTGTGTTCCTGTCCAGATGTCTTTTGAATACCAATGTCTTTGGTGCTATAAACCAACTTCACATCGAATAAATACGATAAATTGTGGTTTTAATTTAGAGATACAGCTGGGAAACAGGCCCTTTGGCCCATCGACTCGACACCGACCAGCGATCCCTGCACATTAACACTATTCTACACCAAGGACATATTTTGCATTCATACCAAGCCAATTAACCTACAAACCTGTACATCTTTGGAGTGTGGGAGGAAGCCGACAATATGGGAAAAAATCTCTTGCAGGTCACGGGGAGAACGTATAAATCCGTACAGACAGCACCCGTGGTCAGAATCGAACCTGGGTCTCTGGCGCTGTGAGGCAGCAACTCTACTGCCGTGATGGAGTCGACTTTTTTTGTTTTAGAGATACAGCGTAGAAACATGCCCACCGGATCAGCGCCGACCAGCGATCCCTGCACATGAACACTATCCTACACCCACTAGGGACAATGTTTACATTTGCCAAGCCAATTAACCTACAAACCTGTACGAATTGATGGGCCGAATGGCCTAATTCTGCTGCTGGAACTTATGAATTTGAACTTATGAGCTAGGAAGCTGAAGAGATTTGCGATTATTTTGCCGGGACTCAAGGGACTAGGCTACAGGGAGATGTTGGGCAGCCTAGGACTAGATTCCTTGGAGCTCAAGAGGCTAAGAGGTGATCTTATAGAGGTGTATAAAATCATGAGTATTCTTGATTAGTGTATGGGTGTCAGAGGTTATGGGAGAAGGCAGGAGAATGGGGTTAAGAGGGAGAGATAGATCAGCCACGATTGAATGGCAGAATAGACTTGATGGGCCGAGTGGCCTAGTTCCGTTCTTATCACTTATGAACGTATGATCAGGGGATTAGATAAGGTAAATGCGCAGTCTTTTACTCAGTAGGGGAATCGAGGGCATGGGTTTAAGGTGAGGGGGGGAAGATTTAATAGGAGCTTGAGTTGTAGGGACAACTTTTTCCACAGAGGCAGGCGGGTTTTTGGAAGAGGTAGTTGAGGCAGGTACAATAAACAGCCATGTGGACAGGTACATGGATATAAAAGGTAACTTTAGAGGGATATGGGTCAAATGTGGGCAAATGGGACTAGCTTCTAAGCTTGGTTGGCATGAGCAGTTGTGCTAAGGGGCCTGTTTCTGTGATGTATGATTCTATGAATCGGCCATTTGGCCCATCGTCATAGTCAAGACCATGGCAAATCTTCATCATGAGGATACAGGAACATTGGACTGCCCCCATATCCGATGATCCCATTAATATAATCTGCGTTCCAAAGAAACCTCGGTAGGGAACATCACTTTAGAAAATAACCATATAACCATATAACAATTACAGCACGGAAACAGGCCATCTCGGCCCTACAAGTCCGTGCCGAACAAATTTTTTTCACTTAGTCCCACCTGCCTGCACTCATACCATAACCCTCCATTCCCTTCTCATCCATATGCCAATCCAATTTATTTTTAAACGATACCAACGAACCTGCCTCCACCACTTCCACTGGAAGCTCATTCCACACAGCTACCACTCTCTGAGTAAAGAAGTTCCCCCTCATATTACCCCTAAACTTCTGTCCCTTAATTCTGAATTCATGTCATCTTGTTTGAATCTTCCCTATTCTCAAAGGGAAAAGCTTGTCCACATCAACTCTGTCTATCCCTCTCATCATTTTAAAGACCTCTATCAAGTCCCCCCTTAACCTTCTGCGCTCCAGGGAATAAAGACCTAACTTATTCAACCTATCTCTGTAACTTAGTTGTTGAAACCCAGGCAACATTCTAGTAAATCTCCTCTGTACTCTCTCTATTTTGTTGACATCCTTCCTATAATTGGGCGACCAAAATTGTACACCATACTCCAGATTTGGTCTCACCAATGTCTTGTACAATTTTAACATTACATCCCAGCTTCTATACTCAATGACTGTGGGAATGGAAAAAGGGAGCTAAATGTTCAGACTCACAATAACAAGACTATGTTGCCAGTCGGCATTTCAAAAATAAAGATGATCATACGTATATGTTTATTTTTGTTCCTGGGAGCTAAAAATACCAAAGGTTGTGTGTCGGAAACACAAAAGAACAGAGATGCTGGAATCTTGAATTTAATTTTGAGATGCAATGTGGCCCATCTAGTCTGCACCGACCAGTGACCCCCGCACACTGCCCATGCATCCTACACACTTGGGGCAATTTATACAGGAACCAATTAACCTACAAATCTACCCGGCTACTATGGGTTGCGGGAGTTGAACCAGAGCACCCGGAGAAAACCCACGCGGTCACAGTGAGAACGTGCAAACTCCACACTCAGACAGCACCCGTGAACCCACTGTGATGGAAGGCAAAGTCTTTTCTCTCCCCTGTTCTCCATGTCTCTCCCGATGTCCAAGCCCCAGGCAGGCGATGATAAGTCCCACGGCCATTTTTAGGCCGTGCCGGGCGATTTACGGCCCCGCTCCCGGTCTAAAAGTCACAATGTTGGAGCCCCCGGCGGGCGCTGTAATGTCCCACGGCCATGAAGCCGCGCCGGGCGATGTACGTCCCCGCTCCGGGTCGTTCCAACCCCGCGACACGGGCTGGAGAAGTCGCGTTGCGGGACTTCACCAATCATCCCCAATCATCCAATTTACCTTGTTGCAATATAATAGGTCAATATTTTGTTGTGGTGCATTAAGTTCTGACACTCCATGTTGTAAGCTAGTGAGAATCATATATTGAAGGTGAGCTTTTTATAACGGAGAGATTTTATTGGTGACTTTTGTCATTTTTAACACCACAAAACACATTTCTCACCCTGTTGCCGTGTGCTGCCTCCTTCACAAGTCATGTGTTCTGTCCATTTTTAGATAAAGTGTTCTGCTCCTACAGTTAGATTTGTTCTGCTGAGTTCTCTGGGCATTTTGAGCACAAAGGACTGAAAATTCCAAGCAGGAAAGAACTGCAGATGCTGGATTACACCGAAGACTTAGAATAAAGGGGAGGTCATTTAAGACTGAGGTGAGGAAAAACTTTTTAACTCAGAGAGTTGTGAATTTATGGAATTCCCTGCCACAGAGGGCAGTGGAGGCCAAGTCACTGGATGGATTTCAGACAGAGTTAGATGGAGCTCTAGGGGCTAGTGGAGTCAAGGGATATGGGGAGAAGGCAGGCACAGGTTATTGATTGGGGACGATCAGCCATGATCACAATGAATGGCGGTGCTGGCTTGAGGGGCCGAATGGCCTCCTCCTGCACCTAGTTTCTATGTTAAGACAAGGGAGTAACTCAGCGGGCCAGGCAGTATCTCTGGAGGAAAGGAATAGGTGACGTTTCGGGTCCAGGGCCTTCTTCAGGCTGAGGGTCAGGGGACAAGGGGGACTAGAGGTATGAAAATGTACAAACAACAAAATGAATGACAGGTAACAAATCAAAACAGGCACCGATTTTCAAGGAAAGGTGGAGCCCACAATGGTCCATTGTTGGCTGTGAAAAAGGTAACAACGAGGGAATACAAAAAATGAAACTAAGCAGGACGACTGTGAAACTAGTGGGGTGACTAGGGTGGGGGGGTGATGGAGAGAGAGGGATTACAAGGGCTACTGGAAATTGGGGACAGCACATCATATGTTGATTTCTCTATAGACAATAGACAATAGGTGCAGGAGTAGCCCATTTGGCCTTTCCAGCCAGCACCGCCATTCAATGTGATCATGGCTGATCATCCCCAATCTGTACCCCATTCCTGCCTTCTCCCCATATCCCCTGACTCCGCTATCTTTAAGAGCCCTATCTAGCTCTCTCTTGAAAGCATCCAGAGAACCGGCCTCCACCGCCCTCTGAGGCAAAGAATTCCACAGACTCACCGCTCTCTGTGAGAAAAAGTGTTTCCTCATCTCCGTTCTAAATGGCTTACTCCTTATTCTTAAACTGTGTGTGTGGCCCCTGGTTCTGGACTCCCCCAACATCGGGAATAATTTCAAGTAACCCTTGAATCCCTTCTCTCTCCGTACATCCCACACCCTAGTCATCCTTACTGGACTCCCTGGTTCGATCCTGACTAAGGGCGCTGTCCATACGGAGTTTGCACGTTCTCCCCGTAACCGTGTGGGTTTTCCCAGGAAACTCCAGTTTCCTCGCACACTCCAAGGACGTGCAGGTCAATAGCCAGTTAAGTGGCTTTGGTAAATGTTTTAATTGCACCTAGTGTGTGTAGGATAGTGTTAGTGTGCGGGGATCGCTGGTCGGCACGGACACATTTGGTCCATAGCCCACCAAACCTTTACAGCCCATTTACTAGCCCAAGTCTGAAGAAGGGTTTTGGGCAGAAACGTTGCCTATTTCCTTCGCTCCATAGATGCTGCTGCACCCGCTGAGTCTTTTGTCTACCTTCGATTTTCCAGCATCTCCAGTTCCTTCTTAAATACCAGCCTAAGTGTCTTTTAAATGGTGCTCATCTTAGATACCGTTCTCTGTTCCCACAACAGAACAGTGGCCCTGCAACTCTCAGCGCTGCCACCAGGTGGCACATGGGGCTATGTCAGGACTTGTCACAAGTCATAGAGTCGTATAGTGTGGAAACAGGCCCTTCGGCCCCATCTGTCCATGCCAGCCAACATGTCCCATCTACACTGGTCCCATTTGCCTGCGTTTGGCCCATACCCCACTAAACCTGTCCTATCCATGTACCTGCCTAATTTATTCTTGAAGGTTGCAGTAGTCCCTGCCTCAACTACCTCCTCCGGCATGTTGTTCCATGCTCTCACCACCCTTTATGTCAAAAGGTTACCCTTCAGAACACTATAGAATCTTTCCCTCTTAACCTTAAACCCTCCACTCCTTGCTTGCCCTACTCTGGGCAAGATACAAGATACAAGATACATTTAATTGTCATTTGGACCCCTTGAGGTCCAAACGAAATGCCGTTTCTGCAGCCATACATTACAAACACATAGACCCAAGACACAACATAATTTACATAAACATCCATCACATCGCTGTGATGGAAGGCCAAATAAACTTATCTCTCAAGAGACTGCGTGCATCTACCCGATCTATTCCTCTCATGACTTTGTACCCCTCGGCAAACCTTAGATTCAAGAAACACTCAAAAGTCCAATCACCTAATGTTTTTTTTCCTTGAAGGCTGTTCAGACGGATTTTCAGATATTCAACAAAGTCAATTCTATTTGTCACATGCTGCTGCTAACTGCTGACTGTAATGAAAGGCTTGGATGGAGTGGATGTGGAGAGGATGTTTCCTTTAGAGTCGACAGTGTGGAAACAGGCCCTTCAGCCCACTTGCCCATGCCGACTGATATGCCCCATCTATACTCATCCCATCTCCCTGTGTTTAGCCCATACCACTCTAAACCTGCCCTATCCATGTACCTGTCCAAATGCTGTGATAGTGCCGGATATAGTGCGAGGGTCTCAGATCATAAATATTCATGAGTGTCCAATGTTTCAAATAAGATAGGAAATTGTAGCCAGTACAATTGGATAGTGAGTGTATATGGCATACTTGCCATGATATTGATGGAGGCAGTTCAGCCCATTGAGTCCATGCTGGCCATCAGAGCAATCCCTCACTCATGTTCCCCCACTGATTTCCCACTAACCCACTATCTCTCAACTCCTGCGACAACAACCCAGTGGCACTGTCGGCTCGCTGGTCAAACGTCCAAGGTAGGCGATGGCTGGAGGCCCTGCAACAGCCGGGGACTCATCTGGATCGAGGGCCACTCATTATAACTGGAGCACCGACTGGATTTTGAAAATGGCGCCAAAACATGACGCCTCTTGCACGTGGGATCAGTAGACTACTTCTGTACATTTGCTAAACAGTTAGAGACATATAAAATTATAAAAGGACTGGACAAGGAGGGGGGGGGGAGGGGGGGGGGGAGGGGGAGATTGCTGAAAGGTGGGGAGCACAACCTAATCTGGCAAGTGATAGATGGATGCAGGTGAGGGGAGCTTTTGATAGGCGATTGGACAAAGTGCAGTGATGAAGAGACAAGAAGGGTGATAAGATGTATATCAGAACACATATTACCACAATATCTATAATAGAAGCTGTTTGCTCAATATCACATTGTTGTATGTGGAACCTTGCTAGGTATAGAAACATAGACACATAGAAAAATAGGTGCAGGAGTAGGCCATTCGGCCCTTCGAGCCTGCACCGCCATTCGATATGATCATGGCTGATCATCCAACTCAGTATCTCATCCCTGCCTTCTCTCCATACCCCCTGATCCCTTTAGCCACAAGGGCCACATCTAACTCCCTCTTAAATATAGCCAATGAACTGTGGCCTCAACTACCTTCTGTGGCAGAGAATTCCACAGATTCGCCACTTTCTGTGTAAAAAATGATTTTCTCATCTCGGTCCTAAAAGACTTCCCTCTTATCCTTAAACTGTGACCACTAGTTCTGGACTTCCCCAACACCGGGAATAATCTTCCTGCATCTAGCCTGTCCAACCCCTTAAGAATTTTGTAAGTGTCTATAAGATCCCCCCTCAATCTTTGAAATTCTAGCGTGCACAAGCCGAGTCTGTCCAGTCTTTCTTCATATGAAAGTCCTGCCATCCCAGGAATCAGTCTGGTGAACCTTCTCTGTACTCCCTCTATGGCAAGAATGTCTTTCCTCAGATTAGGAGACCAAAACTGTACGCAATACTCCAGGTGTGGTCTCACCAAGACCCTGTATAACTGCAGTAGAACCTCCCTGCTCCTATACTCAAATCCTTTTGCTATGATTGCTGTAAATCAGCTGCCCTACCTCCTCCATTATGACAAGCGAAAAGCCCTTCAGGAAATCAAGAGGCCATGAAAGGCGCTATATAAATAAAGTCACACATTTCACCACATCCAGATGCATTAGAGCACAGACCTTCATTGCAGACACCAGTTTACAATTTAGATGTTTAATATATTTTAAAAACAGCCGACAAGATGCAATACCATTTAAAAATCTTTCCAAAGTGACAGCTCCATAAATATTGCAGCTGAATTATTTTTGCACAATTCTTATTGCAGATTTCACAGTTAGAAAAAAAAACACTTGATTGTTCTGCATGGTTGCCTATTGGGTCCGTACATGTAGCGATATTGTAAATGTGGTTATCAATCATTGTGAAGCCTAATATGTTCCCTGTAGAACTGCCAGAGGAAGTTGGGAGTGTATTTCTGATATGGTAACACATAGAATTTTCGAACCAATTCCTCCCCACTTCACTGTACAAAAGGTGTACGATATCATGAGAGGAATGGATTGGGTAGGCGAACAGGGTCTCTTACCCAGAGTTGGGGAATCGAGAACCAGAAGATATAGGTGTAAGGTGAGGGTGGAAAGGTTTGATAGGAATCTGAGGGGTAATGTTTTCATGCAAAGGGTGGTAGGTGTATGCAACGAACTGCTAGAGGAGGTAGTTGAGGCAAGAGCTATCATAATGTTTAAGAAACATTTAGACAAGTATGTGGAGAGGACAGGTTTGGAGGATATCTCTGCCACAGAAGGTAGTTGAGGCCACAGTTCATTGGCTATATTTAAGAGGGAGTTAGATGTGGCCCTTGTGGCTAAAGGGATCAGGGGGTATGGAGAGAAGGCAGGTACAGGATACTGAGTTGGATGATCAGCCATAATCATATTGAATGACGGTGCAGGCTCGAAGGGCTGAATGGCCTACTCCTGCACTTATTTTCTATGTTTCTATGTTTCTATATTGGCAAATGCAGGCAGATGGGACATGTTGGTTAGTGTGGGCAAGTTAGGCTGAAGGGCTTGTTTCCATGCTGTATGACTCTACTCAGTCTCATTGTTAGAGGTAAGTCGAGATCAGGTGCCCTTGAAGTGATATGAGAGCATAAATGGCCTGGAGGACATAGGACTAAAAATTCCTATTTTTAAATAATACATTGTGTCCTTTCTCTCACTATATGTTACCTAATCTGATATCTAGGATAAAGATTATGCGCCTAAATTGGTGCAACAAAATTGCACCCCCCTGTAAATAATGCCGATGCACTTCCTCTACAGATTACAAGTACAATTAGAGATTTTGACAAGCATAAATAAGTAGTTCATGTAATAAATATGATATTGAAATTCAAAATGGAAAATGACAGGATTTGAGAGATGGGTTTAATCTTGTAGTACAAAATACTTCAAATGCATGATATTCCTTCTAAAACTACTCACAATAAAAGAAGCCTGTAAAATGATAGATGATACTCGACATATCGCAAAATACCTTGTCCTTAAATATGCTATCTTGTTTGACAGTTTTATCCTCTACAACGTTCGATTTTGCCGCTAAAGTGAGATATACCAAAAACTAAAAATATTGCAATATATATTGTTCTAGATCATTAAAATATATTGCAAAGTATCTTCTATGATATAAAAATATGTTAAGTAAAGCTATGTAATTGGGACTGTTGGTAAAGTGTTAGCTACAGTATTTGTATATGTCTCCATCTGCCTTTTCTTCCAAGTAGATGCGGACTGTTGCTTGTCTTTGTGGTGGATTTGTAGAATTTGGTGGACTCCAAGATTAGATGATTCAGTGTGAGTGGATTTACCGCTGGTCCGTCTCTCTGCTGAGTTGGTAGCTGGCGGTGGCAATGATGCCTGGATTATGCTTTCTGATAGACGTCCGGTGGCCATTCGGCCCACTCTGTCACTATCCAAACCGATGGAACCATCTCTTTCCTCCTTCCTTGTTGTCGTGTCCAAAATTTGCCGTCTTCCAAGTATAATTCGTATCCCTGTCAGATTGTTAGCGGTGGACTTGTGAGAGAGCTCAGCCTGCAACTGGCTGTTGCTCGCCCTTGCAGAGAGAAGGTGAAACAGCCCTGGGTCTTCTGTGGGGTTGGCAGTAGTTAGGTTGTTTCCAGACCGGTTGTATCTGCCGAGAGATATCACACCATCATTTCCATCCATTTTAATTTCGCTTGCTTCAGGCTGCGGGGAATTGCCACGATTATCTGTTGATCTGACCTCCGCATCCCTCTTACGGGTCTTCATGGAGAAGCTGCGTCCTGCTTCCCTTGTCGGTGTCCTGTCATTTCCCATCGCCTGCAACTTACCGGGTTGAGCGGTTTTAATACCGGCGCCCTTCAGCGCCAGTGTCCCATCCTCATGAAGCAATTCTCCTCCACTGACGGGCGAGATGGTCCACCGTTTAGAGACCACCTCAGTGCTTGCTGGGTGGTTCGTGTGCCCAACATTAGAGTCAGTAGTCCAGGCGAATGTTCCTTGATTCTGGCCCAACGCCTGGGACAACGGGGGTGTGGGACTGGGGGGTGAGCGGCTGTCCAAGGTGCTGATCTCACGCCTCCCCTCCAGCGTTCCACGACTGCCGCTGTCCAAGGTGCTGAAATATTCCCTGGTTTGACTCGCTCTCTGAGCGGTGGCTTTAATTGTCCGTCGGCGGCCCGGTGCCATGTTTGCCGTCTGGTCTCACCAATCCTCGGCTGCCGCTGTGAGGGAACCGCTGTCCGTGGCTCCTAGCCTTCCGTTGTGGCTTAGCCTGGACCCCGCCTGCATTGCGGTCCAAGTGTTGCGGGTGCAGAGAGAAGGTGAAACAGCCCTGGGTCTTCTGTAGGGTTGGCAGTAGTTAGGTTGTATCTGCCGAGAGATATCACATCATCATTTTCATCCATTTTAATTTCGCTTGCTTCAGGCTGCGGCGAATTGCCACGATTATCTGTTGATCTGACCTCCGCATCTCTCTTACGGGTCTTCGTAGAGAAGCTGCGTCCTGCTTCCCTTGTCGGTGTCCTGTCATTTCCCATCGCCTGCAACTTACCGGGTTGAGCGGTTTTAATACTGGCGCCCTTCAGCGCCAGTGTCCCATCCTCATGAAGCAATTCTCCTCCACTGACGGGCGAGATGGTCCACCGTTTAGAGACCACCTCAGTGCTTGCTGGGTGGTCCGTGTGCCCAACATTAGAGTCAGTAGACCCGGCGAATGTTCCTTGATTCTGGCCCAACGCCTGGGACAACGGGGGTGTGGGACTGGGGGGTGAGCGGCTGTCCAAGGTGCTGATCTCACGCCTCCCCTCCAGCGTTCCACGACTGCCGCTGTCCAAGGTGCTGAAATATTCCCTGGTTTGACTCGCTCTCTGAGCGGTGGCTGCCCTGGGCTTGTCGCTGCCCACGGTGCTGAAATGTTTGCCGTCTGGTCTCACCCTTCCCTCGGCTGCCGCTGTGAGCTTACCGCTGTCCGTGGCTCCGAATAGCCGCCCCGTTGTGGCCTTAGCCTGGACCCCGCTGCTTGCGGTCCAAGTGTTGCGGGCGCTGACTCCTTCACTGGCTCTGAGCTTGCTGCTGCCCGTGGCCACGAAGCCCGGGTTGTCACCCTCCCTGCTGCTTCCCCTCCAAGCCTCCGGGTCGATTCGATTGTCAGCCCTGCTGCTTCTGCTTCGCAAATGGCTCCTCTGCCGTCGGAGGTTGTTGAAATCCCTCAGACTGCTTCCCCGTCTGAGGCCGGCGCTGAAGTTGCCGGTTGCAACTGTGTGAGCCGCAGTCTGGTTGCTGTTGGAGGGTCCCGGTATCGATTGGACCGGCTCCCAGATCAGAGTGTAATAAATCACCAGTATCACGGCGGTCATTGACACGCAGAGGATATAAGCGAAGACTGTGGCAAGTCTCACCCAGGTCTTCTGATTCTTGGCTGCGACCTTTGTCTTCTTGTCTCCCGTGAAGCTGGGACCTCTGATCCCCTTCCTAATCCCCTCAGAAGCCCTGTTTTTCATCTCGGCTTCCAAGCGAAGTACAAGGGCTTTTATTAAATTTAATTTTGGGTCTCTCCCTTAAAAATAAAAGCAACTGCAGCAGGATTACGTCGTCAGCCCTTGCATGCTCTCAACCCTCTATTCTTAGTCCGTTTTTATCGCCCGACCGACCTCTCCAACGCGACTGATATGGAAACATGCTTTTGTTTACAGCGTCAGCCTGTCCCGCCCCTACCACCGGGCCTGTCAAAAATGAAGAGTCTTTCATTAGCGATACAGCATGCTAATTCAACTTGGCCCAGCGCATTGGCGAGGAGGTGGAACAGAAACACTCTAATTGATTTTAAAGGACATTTTCACCAGCGCCCGCGCACTCACACACACACAAATGTATCAACCCTGAAGAAGGGTTTCGGCCCGAAACGTCGCCTATTTCCTTCGCTCCATAGATGCTGCTGCACCCGCTGAGTTTCTCCAGCATTTTTGTCCACCTATAAACCCTGAATCTCTGGTTTATTACCATTCGCGCTGACTACACAAAAATGGTTATATTAAACGGCAGAAGATCCTGCCATTCGGCCCCACATGCTAGCATCGGTACTAGTATCTGACGAGAAGGATTCAGCATCATTTGAAACATAGAAAATAGGTGCATGAGTAGGCCATTTGGCCCTTCGAGCCTGCACCGCCATTCAATATGATCATGGCTGATCATCCAACTCAGTATCCCATCCCTGCCTTCTCTCCACACCCCTTGATCCCTTTAGCCACAAGGGCCACTCCCTCTTAAATATAGCTAATGAACTGTGGCCTCAACTACCTTCTGTGGCAGAGAATTCCACAGATTCACCACTCTCTGTGTGAAAAATGTTTTTCTCATCTCGGTCCTAAACGATTTCCCCCTTATCCTTAAAGAACATAGCAACCATTTTATTTTAGATTTCTTTCAGTCTTTACATAATTCCATTCTAAAAGATGCTATTGATTTGTCTGATATTCCAGATCACACGATATTGTGTGTGGAAATATATTTAATTAGGAGAGGCGTAGGTAGATAGGGTAGATAGTCATAGAAACATAGAAAACATAGAAACATAGAAAATAGGTGCGGGAGTAGGCCATTCGGCCCTTCGAGCCTGCACCGACATTCGATATGATCATGGCTGATCATCCAACTCAGTATCCCATCCCTGCCTTCTCTCCATACCCCCTGATCCCTTAGCCACAAGGGCCACATCTAACTCCCTCTTAAATATAGCCAATGAACTGGCCTCGACTACCCTCTGTGGCAGAGAGTTCCAGAGATTCACCATTCTCTGTGTGAGAAAAGTTCTTCTCATCTCGGTTTTAAAGGATTTCCCCCTTATCCTTAAGCTGTGACCCCTTGTCCTGGACTTCCCTAACATCGGGAGCAATCTTCCTGCATCTAGCCTGTCCAACCCCATAGAAAATTCAAATGCTAGGGAAAAGATTCTGACTGTCTACGCTATAGGGCCAAAGATAGACACAAAATGCTGGAGTAAGTCAGCGGCACAGACAGCATCTCTGGAGAGAAGGAATGGGTGGCGTTCCAGGTCCCTGTCCCGCCAGTCTCATGGTCCTCCTTGCTATTGTTTTGTCCCTCTGCAGTTAATACCACAGATAGACACAAAATACTGAAGGGTCCTGATCCGAAATGTCACCTATCAGTCTGAAGAAGGGTCCCAATTGGAAACATCTCATATCCATGTTCTCCAGAGATGTTGCCTGACCCGCTGAGTTACTCCAACACTTTGTGTCTCTCCACCCTATCCGTCTCTGCATTATATCACGTTCGATCTCCTTGATTTATTTTGGTGTCCTTTTAACTGAAATATTACTTTCATTTGACTGAACTCAGCGGATTTATCAATGACAAGATGGAGTGCTCTGGAATGAGTTGCATCTGCACCTCTGTTACCACATTGTTGATGCATCTCATACATATCAGGAGTGGTCACGGTGGCGCAGCGCAGCGGTAGAGTTGCTGCCTTACTGCGAATGCAGCGCCGGAGACCCGGGTTCGATCCCGACTACAGGTGCTGTCTGTACGGAGTTTGCACGTTCTCCCTTGTGACCTGTGGGTTTTCTCCGAGATCTTCGGTTTGCTCCCACACTCCAAAGTCGTACAGGTTTGTAGGTTAATTGGCTTGGTGTAAGTGTAAAAATTGTCCCGTGGGTGTAGGATAGTATTAATGTGCGGGGATCGCTGGTCAGTGCAGACCCGAAGGGCCTGTTTCCGCGCTGTATCTCCAAACTAAACAAGACATTGGATGTTTTATATTGACAAAAATTATCCAGAGTATGGTGAACCTGTGGAGTTCATGGCTACACACGGCTGCGCAGGCCAAGTCATTATTTTTAAGGCGGAGATTGAGATTGTCGATTAGTACGGGTGTCGGGGGTTATGGGGAGAAGGCAGGAGAATTGGGTTGAGAAGGAAAGATAGATCAGCCATGATCGAATGGCGGAACCAACTCGATGGGCCGAATGGCCAAATTCTGCACCTATCACTTGTGCAGAATGCAATCGATTGAAGCAAGGATACAAATCAGTAAAATATTAGTCAACAACAAGTCTAATTTGGTGCAGCAGTCTCTGAGTCTCTCATCGCTTAGAAGATTGGGGGATTTTAGAAGTAGCACCCAAAACAAATAGAGAGCTCACATATTCATCAGCAAGTTCATTCAAGTGGACAACACAAATTGTTTATTACCGTATAGCATTGGTGAGTTTAGATGACGATAATATACAACTCCACTCGTCCCTGTCCACTTACATTGAAAGGCACTTCTAATTTGTTACACGTTTTGTGCTGGTGGCAAGAACAAAATGCAGGAAGAGGTTGCAGTTTAAGATACAATTAATTGGGAACATAGTGCACCAGTTCTTTGGTGTAAATGTGATAAGATATGTCTGAGGTTTTACAAACTTCATGCCAACAAAATGAGGACCCTTCTGCAGTTGTACAGAGCCCTAGTGAGACCACACCTGGAGTATTGTGTGCCCTGATTGAGGAAGGACAGAGTTGTGAGTCCGTGGAGGCAGGTTCTCAAGAGAGAGATAGATAGGGCTCTTAAAGATGGCAGAGTCAGGGGAATATGGGGAGAAGGCAGGAAAGGGATACTGATTGGGGATGATCAGCCATGATCACATTGAATGGCGGTGCTGGCTCAAAGGGCCGAATGGCCTACTCCTGCACCTATTGTCTATTGTCCCAGCGTGCGTGGGGGGGGGGGGGGGGGGGGGGGGGGGGGCCACTTTCGGTGGGGGGGGACCACGTGAGGTGAGGGGGGGGGGGGGGGGGGGGGAAAAAGGACAAAGGAACCTAGTGCGGGACACTTTGGAACTTTGTCGGTGCCCTTTAGGTGGCGACTGTTTGCATACCATGGGAATTTCACCGTGACAATAAAGTATTCAATTCAATTCAATCGGATTCCCACAGCCTCTCTCAGGTGGCTTGGGAGGTGTTGACAGGGTATGTTTCAATCTGTTGCCCCATGCCTTTTCTCAGTAGGGTTGGAGCAGAGGTCTTCGTCCGAAAGGTCACCGGTCCAACCACTGTAGTCAGCCTGCAAGCAACAAGGGCACTGGTTAGGAAGGAAAGGCAACTTTCGAAAATGTTGACAGAATTAACCAATTTTCCCAGGGCGGCACGGTGGCGCAGCGGTAGAGTTGCTGCCTCACAGCGCCAGAGACCCGGGTTCGATCCTGACTACGGCTGGAGTTTGTACGTTCTCCCCGTGAACTGCGTGGGTTTTCTCCGGGTGCTCCGGTTTCCTCCCACTCTCCAAAGTCCTACAGGTTTGTAGGTTAATTGGCTCGGTATAATTGTAAATTGTCCCCAGTGTGTGTTGGACAGCGAGCCGGAGGACCCTTGTCACGTAAACCACATTGCTTCTCCATATAACCATATAACAATTACAGCACGGAAACAGGCCATCTCGACCCTTCTAGTCCGTGCCGAACACGTATTCTCCCCTAGTCCCATATACCTGCGCTCAGACCATAACCCTCCATACCTTTCCCGTCCATATAACTATCCAATTTATTTTTAAATTATAAAAACGAACCAGCCTCCACTACCTTCACTGGAAGCTCATTCCACACAGCCACCACTCTCTGTGTAAATTATTTATTTTTTTTAAAAGAGGATTTTCTGGTATTTGGTTTGTAAGATACGAAGATGCCATTTGGCCCATCAAGTCATTGCCAGCTTTCAGAATATACCCACTCAATCCCCTCCATTTTCCAGCAACCCACTCCCTCTCTCTGGCAAAAACTGCCCTTGGATTCTCCTCCCATCCATCAACATGGGGGATCATTTATAATAGGTAGCCTCACCAACTGAACTTGTAAGGATTGTGTCTTTGGTTGCACTACAGACTTTTTTCTCACTGAAAACTTCTTAACTTATTGTATTTTCTTTACCATTTATATCTGTCTGAGTTTTATTAGTTTTAAGGGCCTTTTATGCTGCTGCAAGTAAGGATTTCATTGTTCTGTTGTCGATAAATCCTCTTTGCCCCTTTCACAAAAGTCACGGTTAAGGCAATTGTGGAAGGAACCAGGGCCATTACGCTTGGTACAACTCTTAAAAGTATGTGCATAGCAATCTGTGGGGTGAATTTGTGGAATGGTTTGGAACAGGAGATAAAAAACTAGCACAAGCATAATTCAGTTTAAAAAGATGTACAAAAGCAATTGTTTTAAAGGATATTGTGATGAGAATAGGTGATTGTGAGTGGGATATTTGTTATGCTGATTGTATCTGGAAGGCTGTTCAAGAAGGAACTGCAGATGCTGGAAAATCGAAGGTAGACAAAAATGCTGGAGAAACTCAGCGGGTGCAGCAGCATCTATGGAGCGAAGGAAATAGGCAACGTTTCGGGCCGAAACCCAAAAGGGTTTCGGCCCAAAACGTTACCTATTTCCTAAAACAGTTCCTATTCGGCCCGAAACGTTGCCCATTTCCTTCGCCCCATAGATGCTGCTGCACCCGCTGAGTTTCTCCAGCATTTTGTATTAGCACTGATTTAACATCTTAGAACTTAGCACATTCACACCAATCGACAGAGGGGCGGGGAGTGGGGAGGGAGGGAGAGAGAATGAGGGGGGAGTGGCAGGGACCAGGAAGGTGGGAGACGGGAGGAAACGTTGCCTATTTCCTTCGCTCCATAGATGCTGCTGCACCCGCTGACTTTGATTATAGGGTGATGGGTTGTATATATGACAAAGAGATACTAGGTGTATATAGCTGCTAAATTTGTATAAGATAATTCTAAGCAGTTGAATAAGGGGTGGACATTAATAAGCTTTGGCTTGTTCCTGCTCCTTTTCGGACACATACGATTCATTTATTTATAGATAATGTTTATGGCACTTCATAAATATTCTTGTTTTGTTTTTTTTGTATGCCGTTTCATACTTGCTTTTAATTTTTTTAATTCTGTTCGAAGTAAAGAATTAAATAGAATTTAAAAAATACAAAGAGAGGAGGTTGTCAGGATTGAACCTGGGTCCCTGGAGCTATGAGGCGGCAGTGACATTGTCTCTCTCTCCAGCTTTCAGAGAAGAAACGGGCCATTGAGCCGAGCTGGGGAAGGAGTGGCAGGATGGTACAACGGTAGAGTTGCTGCCTTACAGCACCAGAGAGCTGGGTTCGATCCCGACTACGAGTGCTTGCATGTTCTCTCTGGAACTCTGTGGGTTTTCCTGGGTGCTCCGGGTTCCTCCCACACTCCAAAGATATAACCATATAACCATATAACAATTACAGCACGGAAACAGGCCATCTCGACCCTTCTAGTCCGTGCCGAACACATAATCTCCCCTAGTCCCATCTACCTCCGCTCAGACTATAACCCTCCATTCCCTTCCCATCCATATAACTATCCATTTATTTTTTAAATGATAAAAACGAACCTGCCTCCACCACCTTCACTGGAAGCTCATTCCACACAGCCACCACTCTCTGAGTAAAGAAGTTCCCCCTCATGTTACCCCTAAACTTCAGTCCCTTAATTCTCAAGTCATGTCCCCTTGTTTGAATCTTCCCTACTCTCAGTGGGAAAAGCTTGTCCACGTCAACTCTGTCTATCCCTATCATCATTTTTAAAAACCTCTATCAAGTCCCCCCTTAACCTTCTGCGCTCCAGAGAATAAAGACCTAACTTATTCAACCTATCTCTGTAACTTAGTTGTTGAAACCCAGGCAACATTCTAGTAAATCTCCTCTGTACTTTCTCTATTTTGTTGACATCCTTCCTATAATTGGGCGACCAAAATTGTACACCATATTCCAGATTTGGTTTCACCAATGCCTTGTACAATTTTAACATTACATCCCAGCTTCTATACTCAATGCTCTGATTTATAAAGCTAGCATACCAAAAGCGTTCTTTACCACCCTATCTATATGAGTTTCCACCTTCAAGGAACTATGCACGGTTATACCCAGATCCCTCTGTTCAACTGTATTCTTCAATTCCCTACCATTTACCATGTACGTCCTATTTTGATTTGTCCTGCCAAGGTGTAGCACCTCACATTTATCAGCATGTCCTGCCAAGCCAAGGTGTAGCACCTCACATTTATCAGCACTGATGTCAGGGGAAAGGGAGATACATAGATAAGGAAGTGTAAGGTGTGAAAAAAGGACAAAGGGAATGGAAGTCAAGGAAAATGCACAATAGATCATTGTTAGCTGGGAGAAGATAAGATGTAGTCGGAGACAGTATGATTGATCGGAGAACTGGGAAGGGGGAGGGATGGAGAGAGAGGGAAAGCAAGGAATGCTGCCTGGGCCTCTGTGTTACTCCAGCATGTTGTAGGTTAATTGGCTTCAGTAAAAATTGTAAATTGGCCCTAGTATGTAGGATAGTGCTAGTGTGCAGGTGATCACAGGCCGATGCGGACTCTGTCGGCCAAAGGGTCTGTTTCTGTGCTGTTTCTCTAAATCTCTAAAGAAAAACGCAAGGAGGAAAATAAATCTAGCAGGTGACTCGACTGAGGACTTAGGAAAAAGCAGGAGGTATTTCGGAGCAAGCAGATTTTTAATATTCTTGCCCATTTGCTTAAAAAATGCAAAAAGAGTTATGCAGGTGGAATAAATATCAGAAACAGTCACAAATAGCTGTGGTACAAATAGATAAGTTTTGTAACACAATGCATTAAAGTGATGCACAATGCACTGTTGTGCTTTAAAATAGTGTTAAGGTTAGTGTTAATAAAGCAGTCAGTGAAAAGCTAGTACATTAAGACTTATAGAAAAACATCTTATAGAAAATCTTTAATAGAAAATGTTCCTTTCATAATACAAGTTCTCAGACCCTGCCCTTACACACCTGCCACTACAATGGTCTAAGCCAGTGATTTCCAACCTGGGGCCAGGGCAAATTTCAGGGGGGGCCACAGAAATATTTGGGGATTTAGGGGGCCACAGGTTCAATGAAGGGGGCCACTTTTTTTCCGCTAATAATGTCAGGGGGGGGCCACAGAAAAATTAGCTTGTACAAGCTAGAATTTAGAAGATTGAGGGGGGATCTTATAGAAACTCACAACATTTTTAAGGGGTTGGACAGGCTAGATGCAGGAAGTTTATTCCCGATGTTGGGGAAGTCCAGAACTAGGGGTCACACAGTTTAAGGATAAGAGGGAAGTCTTTTAGGACCGAGATGAGAAAATCATTTTTTACACAGAGAGTGGTGAATCTGTGGAATTCTCTGCCACAGAGGGTAGTTGAGGCCACAGTTCATTGGCTATATTTAAGAGGGAGTTAGATGTGGCCCTTGTGGCTAAAGGGATCAGGGGTATGGAGAGAAGGCAGGGATGGGATACTGAGTTGGATGATCAGCCATGATCATATTGAATGGCGGTGCAGGCTTGAAGGGCCGAATGGCCTACTCCTGCACCTATTTTCTATGTTTCTATGTAAAGAGGCCAAGAGGGGCCATGAACTAAAAAAGGTTGGGAACCACTGGTCTAAGTAGTCAAATCTTTTTGTTTAAAGTTACCAACACAGACCCCTTTGATTTACAAACATTAGCATTTATAAATCTATCGATTGGAATGTTTGACAAGGTTCCAGTAACAGTCACAATTTTCTATAAAGTTTGTGAACCTCTAACATTTTCATTCAAATGAGAGATGATCTAGAGAATGGCCCGTTCTTCAATGGTATAACATATACTCTGCATAAAAGTTCTTCAAAAACACCTCCAAATTCTTGTAAGCAGGGAAGTACACAAAAGCCCCTGTCCCACGATGCAAGTTCACCCAAGAGCTCTCCAGAGTTAAAAAAAATCAAACTCATCACGAGTATTTTTCTTACGCTTGGAGATTTTTCACACACTGTTGAAAAATCTTCACGAGTTTCCCCGTTTTCCGAGTACCTGCCGTTAGCGTTACGATCCGCTTCGGGACATCCACGAGCTCCGACTTACCACGATTTTGATTTTTTTTTAAACTCGTGAGAGCTCTTGGGTAAATTCGCATCGTAGGACAGGGCCTTGGCGGGTCAGGCAGCATCTCTGGAGATCATGGATAGGCGAAATTTCAAGTCGGGACCCATCTTCCAACCGGAGAGGAATCCCGACCCAAAACGCCACCGATTCTTCAGAGATGCTGCCTGACCGATGGAGTTACTCCTGAACTTTGTATCTTTTGTTTTGTAACCCAGCATCTGCAGTTCCTTGCTTTTGTTCCTAATAGCATGGATGCTGGGGTGAGATTTTGACAAAACTCTTAGACACAAGAAATTGGGAGCAACTCAGGGGATCAGAGAGCATTTGTGGAGACAAGGAATAGGTGATGTTTCAGGTCAAGGCTCTTCTTCAGACAAAGGGTGTCCAGTCTGAAGAAGGGTCTCGACCCGAAACATCACCTATTCCTTTTCTCCAGATGCTGTCTGGTTTCTTGGTTTCTTGGTCCTCCAAAATATTCCCAATAGAATTTAAACTGGAGGTGGTGGAGGGAGGACTTAAGCCAGAAAGGGTTATTGGGAAGAAAGAGCTACTTTAAATGTAGTTGCATCTGGTTGGGTAACTATAGTTGGGTGGAGATTATTCCATGCTTTAATTGTGCGGGGAAGAACGAATTGCTGTACACATCTGTCTTTGTAGCTGGGATCACAAATTGGATCGAATGCCCTCGTCTGCTCCTAATTGGTTTGGGTTTGGTCTTGTAGTCTATGTCGAGCTGACCATTTAACATTTTGTAAAAACAGGTCAAACGGTGAGCTTCATGTGTGTGTGTGTGTGTCTTGGAGAGGGTTCCTTCCACCTCGACCAGAGAATTCAGTAGTTTGGTGACACTCGCTTCTCTCTCATAGGTGTTAGTAACAAATCGAGCTGCCTGTCTTGGGACACGTTCGATGGAAGGAATGTTTTTATTTGTGTATGGGTCCCATGCTGCAGCTGCGTAATCCAAATGAGGTCTAACGAGGGTGAAGTATAGCTTCCCCTTGACAGAAGTTGAACAATGATGAAAGTTGTGCCTCAGAAAGTTTAGGATAATCAGGCAAGACTCTGGAACCAAGGGTGCCAGTAAATGGGTGGTGGACTTGAACCTGGCTGTATAATGTGCACGTTACAACACACTTGACTTGACATTTAAAAAATATATAAATCAGGCATTTAGGACTTAAAAATGATATGCTTAAAGTTTGCAGACAGCACGCAGATTCTAGAGAGGAGTCACTAAAATCCGTTTCATTAAAGTGCGGCTCTTATCCTTTTAGAGAAGAGAGAAGCAGAACAGCCAGAAATGCCACAGCCACATGCGTTCTTGAGACAGAGAAAGGGCAGAGAGACAGAGTCACCAAGAGCAGTTCAGAGTGACGGCTGCAGGAACTTCATCGCCAACGGGTTGCGACACCGAGATCGCCAACCTTGAGTCAAGCTGCCGCCAACGCCCGCTTTGTTTCCGGTGCTGCCAGAGGCACCAGGGGCGTGAAGCAAAGGTTTAGGTGTTAGTCGGTCACCAAGGAAGAGCTTAGCCCAGAGAGAGGGGAGCTTTACGAAAGCAAACAGTCTCAAAGCTGGTGATTCGAACTGCACCTGAGATGGGCTCACTCTCCTCCACGCGATCTGCTCCCACAGACGTTTTGCTCGCGAGTTCCAACGCCTCACCTTCAGAGACGAGACAACAAACAAAAAAATATCAATGGCCATTTCATTGATTAGACAATAGACGCACGTCCTAGGTGCAGGAGTAGAGGCCATTTGGCCCTTCGAGCCAGCACCGCCATTCAATATGATCATGGCTGATCATCCTCAAGCAGTACCCCGTTCCTGCCT
The DNA here is from genome assembly GCF_028641065.1 of Leucoraja erinaceus. Classification (NCBI taxonomy): domain Eukaryota; kingdom Metazoa; phylum Chordata; class Chondrichthyes; order Rajiformes; family Rajidae; genus Leucoraja; species Leucoraja erinaceus. Next base: position 3,716,360 of record NC_073414.1, read on the forward strand.
TCTCCCCACATCCCCTGACTCCTCTATTTTTAAGAGCCCTATCTAGCTCGCTCTTGAAAGCATCCAGAGAACCTGCAGAGAATTCCACAGACTCACCACTCTCTGTGAGAAAAAGTGTTTCCTCGTCTCCGTTCTAAATGGCTTAATACATTAGTGCTCCAGAAACATTAATACTCAGCATAACACACTCGGTCTATAAATTCAGCAGTGCTGAACTACTATCTAGCTCTTTGATGATCCTCGGACTATCCTTGATCGGACTTTGCTGGCTTTACCTTGCACTAAACACTTACCCTTATCATGTATCTGTACACTGTAAATGGATCGATTGTAATCATGTATTGTCTTTCTACTGACTGGTTAGCACGCAACGAAAGCTTTTCACTGTACCTTGATACACGTGACAATAAACTAAACTGAATACATTCAACTGAAAATACTGGGCATCTAAAAGAGGCATTATGCAATTGAATTTCTAGGGAGATGTCTATATTACTCTGTGACACAGTGGCCACTGGAAGATATGAGGAACTGCAGATGCTGGTTTACATAATGGTCAATGTCCTGCAGGTAAAACCTGCATTACTCAGGGTTAGAAAGACAATCTTCCTTGCATTTGGATAAAGACAATGCTGGAGTAACTCAGGGGGTCAGGCATGAAATTGGTGATGCTTCGGGTCAGGACCCTCCTTCAGAACGGTCCCAACCCGAAAAGACACCCATCCATGTTCTCCAGGGGTGCTGCCTGACCACCTGAGTTACTCCAGCACTTTGTCTTTTATGTAAACCAGCATCTGCAGTTCCTCGTTTCCGACCGTTACGGTGGCACAGCGGGTAGAGCTGCTGCCTCACAGCGCCAGAGACCCGGGTTCGATCCTGACCTCGGGTGCTGCCTGTGTGGAGTTTGCAGGTTCTTCCGTGAAACCCATGGGTTTCCTCCGAGTGCTTTGCACATCCCAGAGAAGTGCAGGTTTGCTGGATAATTGGCCCTCTGTAAATTGTCCCTGTAGCGTTGGGAGTGGATGCGTGGAAGTACGATAATGTGGGAGTGGGCGATCGATAATCGGCAGGGACCCGTATACCCCTCTGTGAAACATAATCCCAGATCTCTAAATGTTGTTGCAGTGTTCCCCCCCCCAATCACTCGTGTGGTACTTGGCCGGGGTTAGTAAATGGCCTGTCCCACTTTCGAGACCTTGGCTCGCAAATTACGCCACCTCATGGTCGCTTGAGGCGATAGGGGAACCTTATGGCCGCGCGGGCCCCGTCCCACTTAGAAGCGCGGGGCTGGTCCTGACATCGCAGGGGGCTCTGAAAATCTGACAGTGTCCGAAATCTTCACGCGCCAACGGCCTGTCGGCATGCAGGCGCATTGCGGTCATATGCAGCGTCTTGACAGTGTACGCCTAGCGTGTGTGGTGACATCACCGCCCGGCGCCGTGCAACGCCCTAATTCAGTCGGCCCGCCTCCTGCCCAGCTGATTGGTAAGTATGACGCAAATGACATCATGCGCAAACTCAGCACGAACTCCGCGTGAACGCCGCTTCCGTTTGGTCGCGCCAAACGCATGCAAGTGGGACAGGCCCTTGACTTGGCTCAAAGGGCATCCCTGCCTTGCATCATCACCACCCACCTGCTTGTAGGTCGACCTCTGCCCTCGAACCTTGCTCCGCTGCCTCCATGATGGCCGCCTCTTCAGTGGCGCGCTCCACCTCCTCCTCCTCCACGATCTCACCAGCAGGAACGCCGCCCGCACTCCCGTTGACCTTGGCTGTAGCCGCGGGCTCCTGCCCAGTGCAGACAAGGGAGGCATTCGATCCACAGTCCACTGCCAACGACAATACTAGAGGCAAAAGCACAGCCGTTAAATCAAGACATTGGAGAAAGAGATCATAAGGTCATAAGTGATAGGAGCAGAATTAGGCCATTCGGCCCATCAAGTCTACTCCGCCATTCAATCATGGCTGATCTATCTCTCTATCCCACCCAACCCCATTCTCCCGCCTTCTCCCATAACCCCCGACACCCGTACTAATCAAGAATCTATCTATCTCCGCCTTAAAGATATCCATTGACTTGTGGCCTCCACAGCCTTCTGTGGCAAAGAATTACAGATTCACCACCCTCCGACTAAATAAATTCCTCCCCATCTCCTTCCTAAATGAACGTCCTTTAATTCTGAGCCCATGACCTCTAGTTCTAGACTCTCCCACTAGTGGAAACATCCTCTCCACATCCACTCAATCCAGGCCTTTCACTATTCGGTAAGTTTCAATGAGGTCCCCGCTCATCCTTCTAAACTCCAGCGAGTTCGAGAGGGAAGGTTATAAGGAAATTTGGTGGTGGTGGTAGATACAATGGTGGCCCTTAAGAGGCTTTGGGGCTGGCACATGGAAGTGCAGGGAATAGAGGGATATGGATCATGTGAGATCAGTATCATGTTCGGCACTAGTCCATAGAGGAATAGATCGGGTAAATGCACAGGGTCTCTTGCCCAGAGATAGGGAAATTGAGAACCAGAGGGCACAGGTTTAAGGCAAAGGGGAATTTTTTTTTTTAGGAATCTGAGGGGTAACGTTCTGACACAAAATGCTGGAGTAACTCAGCGGGTGAGGCAGCATCTCTGGAGAGAAGGAATTGGCGAGGTTTCAGGTCGAGACCAAGAGCCAGTTCCTTCTCTCCATTGATGCTGCCTCACCTGCTGAGTTACTCCAGCATTTTAGACAATAGACAATAGGTGCAGGAGGAGGCCATTCGGCCCTTGGAGCCAGCACCACCATTCAATGTGATCATGGCTGATCATCCCCAATCAGTACCCCATTCCTGCCTTCTCCCCACATCCCCTGACTCCGCTATCTTTCAGAGCCCTATCTAGCTCTCTCTTGAAAGCATCCAGAGAACCGCCTCCACCGCCCTCTGATGCGGAGAATTCCACAGACTCACAACCCTCTGTGTGAAAAGGTTTTTCCTCATCTCCGTTCCAACCCCTTATTCTTAAACTGTGGCCCCCAGTTCTGGACTCCCCCAACATCGGGAACATGTTTCCTCACATGTCTAGCATGTCCAAACCCTGAATAACCTTATATGTTTCAATAAGATTCCCTCTCATCCTTCTAAATTTCAGAGTGTACAAGCCCAGCCGCTCCATTCTATCAACATATGACAGTCCCGTCATCCCATAGAAACATAGAAAATAGGTGCCGGAGTAGGCCATTCGGCCCTTCGAGCCTGCACCACCATTCAATATGATCATGGCTGATCATCCAACTCAGTATCCTGTACCTGCCTTCTCTCCATACCCCCTGATACCATTAGCCACAAGGGCCACATCTAACTCCCTCTTAAATATAGCCAATGAACTGTGGCCTCAACTACCTTCTGTGGCAGAGAATTCCAGAGATTCATCACTCTCTGTGTGAAAAAATGTTTTTCTCATCTCGGTTCCTAAAGGACCCCCTTGTTCTGGACTTCCCCCCCTTATCCTTAAACTGTGTGACCCCTAGTTCTGGACTTCCCCAACATCGGGAACAATCTTCCTGCATCTAGCATCTAAATTAACACCTAAATGACTTCACTCCTGATAATAACAGAGTGGCAGCCACAAGTTGCATTTATTTAGATCACACCTGAAACTATGACCCCCCTTGTTCTGGACTTCCCCAACATCGGGAACAATCCCGGGAATTAACAGTATACAGTGTCTACCTTTGATTTTACCAGCATCTGCAGTTCTTTCTTCAACACTTCTTACCATTAGGCTGGCCATGGTCCTGGGAGGGAGTGCCGGTGGTGGCCGTCTGCAGGGGATTCTGTTCCACGCTGGTCCTTGGCGATGCGACCTCCATCTCCTCTGCCCAGTCTTTGACCGGCTGGTAGCCGTCCAGCGAGAATGGACTCAGCGGTTTGGTCATCGTGTCGGCAGCATCTGGGGACACATCCGCCGGGGGGATGCGTAGTTTGGGCGCATCCACGACTTTCCTCACTCGCTGCCCTTTGGGTACAACCTCTGGGCCTCGCTCTGTAATCGCAACTTCTGCCGCCACTTTCTGCTCCTTCGTCCCACCACCATCTTTCTTCGTTTCCTCAGTGGTCTGCACCTCCTCCTCCTGTTCCTCCTCTTCGCTGCCCGACACATCTTCACCCACTATCTCCTCTTCACTGTCGCTGGCGTCTTCCCACTGGTCTTCGTCTGCATCATCGGGAATATCTGCCGGAGGCTGGCCCTCGTTGACCTTGCTCTCAGCTCCAGCTGGACCTTGGGCAGGTTCTGGCTTAGATTCCTTTTCCTGCAAAGATCAAATGAATGTCACAGTGGAAAAGCAGAATTACTGCCTTACAGCGAATGCAGCACCGGAGACCCAGGTTCGATCCTGGTCTACGGGTGCTGTCTGTACGGAGTTTGCACGTTCTCCCCGTGACCTGCCGGGGTTTACTCCGAGATCTTCGGTTTCAATAGACAATTGACAATAGGTGCAGGAGTAGGCCATTTGGCCCTTCGAGCCAGCACATTAAATCATAAATTTTATCCTGTTTCACACTTTGTGTCATTGAGAAATTAGTTTATACTTTACAGTTATTAAAATAGCAAGGTTTGATGGAAGATTTTTAAGGGCTATTACCCAAGACTGCTGAAAATTCAATGTGATCATGGCTGATCATCCCCAATCAGTACCCCGTTCCTACCTTCTCCCAATATACCCTGACTCTGCTATTTGTAAGAGCCCTATCTAGCTCTCTCTTGAAAGCATCCAGAGAACCAGCCTCCACCGCCCTCTGAGGCAGAGAATTCCACAGACTCACTACTCTCTGTGAGAAAAAGTGTTTCCTCCCACACTCTAAAGACGTACAGGTTTGCAGGTTCATTGGCTTGGGAAATGTAATATAAAATTGGCCTGAGTGGGTGTAGGATGGTGTTAGTGTGCGGGGATCGCTGGTCGGCATGGACCCGGTGGGCTGAAGGGCCTGTTTCCGCGCTGTATCTCTAAACTAAACTAAACTAAAAAGAGGAAAACATTTCACTGTTGGGACAACCAGGTCAAGATGGCCAACCAGGTCACAAGGGTCCCTCCAACTGGTCATCTGCTGTTGGGATGTTTAACGCAGATTAAATGTGGATCTCCAAGCCTTCCTTGGTCATGTACAAGATGTGCATTAAATGCTTAACAGGGTCAGCAGAGTCAGGATTGAACCCGGGTCTCTGGCGTGGTAAGGCAGCATCTCTACCTCTGTGCTACCACGCCACCCCTGATTTTGGAAGCCTCCACCCTGGGGAAAAGTCCACTATATCCATGCCCCTCATCATCTTGCCCACCGCATCAATACATCGCTGGAGGAAAAATCTTCACTTGCCTTTTTCTCCTCTTGTTCAGTTTCTGGTGTTTCCCATCGATCATCATGCATGCTATGGGGAATAAATGAGACAAATGTCACCACTGCAGCGTCCCGAGAACTCTCCCCACTCAACTCCCAGTCCAATAACCCCAGTCCCAGTCCAATGTGGCCCTTGTGGCTAAGGGGATCATAGAAACATAGACATAGACTAGATCAGGGGGTATGGAGAGAAGGCAGGTACGGGATACTGAGTTGGATGATCAGCCATGATCATATTGAATGGCGAATGGTGCAGGCTCGAAGGGCCGAATGGCCTACTCCTGCACCTAATTTCTATGTTTCTATAAGCCCCCTAAATCACTACAAGGGCGCTCTTTCAGTCAGGAGGTGAGGAGGAACTTCTTTAGTCAGAGGGTGGTGAATCTGTGGAACTCATTGCCACAGAGGGCTGTGGAGGCCAAGTCAGTGGATATTTTTCAAGGCAGAGATAGACAGATTCTTGATTAGAATGGGTGTCAGGGCTTTTTGGGGAAAACGGGATTGGGACGCAGAAATCAGCCATGATTGAATGGCAGGGTAGACTCGATAGGCCAAATGGCCTAATTCTACTACTATAATTGTGTGGTATTAACTTGTACGACAGTGGTTGTTATTTATGGGCGACACAACTGGTAAAGACGGGACTCGGGTTCAATCCTGACGGATGGGCCGGATGGCCTTATTCTACACCTATAACTTGTGAACTAGATCATGTTGGCCAGCATGGTGCAAAGATGGCAGGACATGGATGTATATAGGGGGATAAAGAGGTGGACTCATTAAAACCTCCTTGTGGGCATATATAAACCAACACATTTGGGTTTGTTAGAAACATAGAAACATAGATATTAGGTGCAGGAGTAGGCCATTCGGCCCTTCGAGCCTGCACCGCCATTCAATATGATCATGGCTGATCATCCAACTCAGTATCCCGTACCTGCCTTCTCTCCATACCCCCTGATCCCCTTAGCCACAAGGGCCACATCTAACTCCCTCTTAAATATAGCCAATGAACTGGCCTCAACTACCCTCTGTGGCAGAGAATTCCAGAGATTCACCACTCTCTGTGTGAAAAAAGTTCTTCTCATCTCGGTTTTAAAGGATTTCCCCTTTATCCTTAAGCTGTGACCCCTTGTCCTGGACTTCCCTAACATCGGGAACAATCTTCCTGCATCTAGCCTGTCCAACCCCTTAAGAATTTTGTACGTTTCTATAAGATCCCCTCTCAATCTTCTAAATTCTAGAGAGTATAAACCAAGTCTATCCAGTCTTTCTTCATAAGACAGTCCTGACATCCCAGGAATCAGTCTGGTGAACCGTCTCTGCACTCCCTCTATGGCAATAATGTCCTTCCTCAGATTTGGAGACCAAAACTGTACGCAATACTCCAGGTGTGGTCTCTACTAACTTGTTGGAAGGATAACTCTATAGGTCTACTAACTCTCCAACTAGCTTGTTGGAAGGATAGGAATAGGAAGATGGGCTGAATGGCCTAGTTTAAGCTACTCACATCTCAACACGGGCTGGGTAGGAACAGGTTCATTAGTTCATCAGTCACATGCGCACCATTAGGCCATTCGGCCCATCGAGTCTACTCCATCATTAGATCATGGCTGATCTATCTTTCCCTCTCAACCCCATTCTCCTGCCTTCTCCCTGTAACCTTTGACACCGTTTGGTACTAATCAGGAACCTGTCTCTCCCCACTTCAAAAATACCCAATGACGTGGCCTCCACAGCCATCTGTGGCAATGATTCTGCAGATTCACCACCCCCTGGCTAACGATATTCCTCCTCATCTCCTTTCTAAAGACACATCCTTTTATTCCAAGGCTGTGTCCTCTAGTCTGAGACTCTCCCACCAGTGGAAACATCCCCTCCACAGTCACCCTATCCAAGCCTTTCATTATTCGGTAAGTTTCAATGAGCTCCCCACTCATCCTTCGAAACTCTAGTGAGTTGCCTGCCTCTGATGCTTGTTAGACAGACACAAAATGCTGGAGTAACTCAGCGGGTGAGGCAGCATATCTGGGGAGAAGGAATGAGAGAAGGACTAGCTAGTGTGAAGAAGGGTCTCGACCCGAAACACCACCCATTCCTTCTCTCCAGAGATGCTGCCTGTCCCGCTGAGTTACTCCAGCATTTAGTCTATCTTCGGTTTAAACCATTTCTTGCTACAAATGTTCTGCTGTTTGTTATCTCCACACTCCAGGGTAATATTCCCACTTTTATGAAGAGTGGCGGAGAGATACACTCTCCCGGACATTGGAGAGAGCAGGGTCTGGGAGCAGTAGGCAGCGAGTCAGACAATTCCCACCTGTAGTTCTTCTCCCTGCGTTTGTCTCTCCCTCTCTTCGCATCCTTATTTTGGGATTGAAAGATGAAGTCGGAAACCGTTGGAGGCTTGGGTGGTTTTTGATCATCTGCAAAATCAACCATGTTATTAGTTCATGATTGCTAGGAGCAGAATTAGGCCATTCGGCCCATCAAGTCTACTGGAAGTGGGATGACACCAGAGCACCGGGAGGAAACCGACATGGTCACAGGGCGAACGTGCAAACTCCACACCACAACTCCACAGCACCAGAGGTCAGGATCGAACCCGGGACCCTGGCGCTGTGAGGCAGCAGCTCTACCAGCTGCGCCACTGTGCTGCCCTCCACTGGTGTACAGGGGTGAGCCTTGGTCAGCACAGACTCGGTGGGCCGAAGGGCCTGTTGCCACACTGTATTTCTAAACAGTGAATTACAGCGCCAGAGACCTGGGTTCGATCCCGATTACGGTCTGTACGGGGTTTGTACGTTTCTCCCCGTGACCTGAGATCTTTTTCAATTAAAGTCAATTAAATTGATCTTGACTCTCTTCCTCCCCCACTCCAAAGACGTACAGGTTTGTAGGTGAATCAGCTTGGTAAATGTAAAAATTGTCCCTAGTGGGTGTAGGATAGTGTTCGTGTGCGGGGATCGCTGGTCGGCACAGACTCGGTGGGCCGAAGGGCCTGTTTCCGCGCTGTATCTCTAAACTAAACATAATCTTCTCCAAATACTGGCTGCCCAGCCCAGCCTCCCCTGCGCTTTCCGAGCCCGCGTTTAAACCTTCAGCAATGGGACTTGAGCCAAGATTTCGTCTCTGAGGCAGTGGTGTCACCCCTCAACCCAAGGCTGGCCATACATACACGCAAATGACAGCAGACCACGGGGGAACAATGGAGGAGGACTGACCAAATGTTGTGCCTTCCACCATAGTGATGAATGCTGTGGTGGATGTTTGTGTTCAATTATTATTGTGTATTGTGTGTTCTTTTTTGATTGTACCGCTGCTGGCAAATTCATATCACTGCACTTCATTGTGTGTGTGGGATGAATAAATCTGATTATTGACTACACACACACACACACGCACACACACACGCACACACACGCAATCACACACACACACACACACACGCACACACACACGCAATCACGCACGCACACGCACACACACACACGCACACACACGCACGCGCACACACGCACACACACGCAATCACACACACACACACACGCAATCACACACGCACACACACACACACGCACACGCACGCACACACACACACACACGCAATCACGCACGCGCACACACACACGCGCACACACACACACACAGAGGTGAGACTCAGCAAACCTGTGCGTCTGCCACCTGAATATGATTTCTTAGAGTTCTTCAGACCTGCAGACAGACAGATAGTCAGAAATAAGAGGTAGATATCTCCAGACATAGGAAACAGAGATGTACAAATATCATTACATTAATAGTTCATTAATCCATGCAGTCAAAATAATTTACCAATGTCTCCCAAATTTCTTGACCTACATAAGACAAAGTTGGCCAGACTAGAAGGTCTGGGCAAATATATGATCGGGGAGGTGCAGGATAGAACTGCAGATGCTGGTTTACAGTGAATTGTATGAAAGGAGAGAAGGTTAGCACTCCCCTTGATAAGGATGGAAGGGGCCCTAGTGGCCTCACAACACACAAATGGTTAAGGCATCGCCATCTACTTAGTGGTATCTAACCATGCGTATATGTTTCTATGAAGAGAGTTAGACTTAGCTCTTAGGGCTAACAGATTCAAGAGATATGGGGGAAAAGGCAGGAACGGGGTACTGATTTTGGATGATCAGCCATAATCATATTGAATGCCGCTGCTGGTTCGAAAGGTCAAATGGCCTACTCCTGCACTTATTTTCTATGTTTCTATGAACACAGAGAGCGGTGAATCTGTGGAATTCTCTGCCACAGAAGGCAGTTGAGGCCACAGTTCATTGGCTATATTTAAGAGGGAGTTAGATGTGGCCCTTGTGGCTAAAGGGATCAGGGGGTATGGAGAGAAGGCAGGTACGGGATACTGAGTTGGATGATCATATTGAATGGCGGTGCAGGCTCGAAGGGCCGAATGGCCTACTCCTGCATCTATTTTCTATGTATCTATGTAAAATAGGCACAAAACGCTGGAGTAACTCAGCGGGACAGGCAGCATCTTTGGAGAGAAGGGGCCCTGCTGAGTTACTGCAACATTTTGTGCCTATCCTTGGACTTTGATGGCTTTACCTTATTTGCACTAAACATTATTCCCTGATCATGTATCTGTACACTGTAAATGGCTCAATTGTAATCATGTATTGTCTTTCTGCTGACTGGCTAGCATGCAACAAAAGCTTTACCCAGTGCCAGATTTCCCTACAGGCTTGGCAGGCTCAAAATCTAGGGGGCCTCCAGCCAAGGTAGATAATATTTTTGACACTGTCATAGGCCTTACTTACATATGCTGTCACAACGCACTGTGGTCTCTAGACATCCCTTCAGTAATTTTCCTTCCCCTCCATTTCAGAATAATACTGTTTTAAGCCGATAACTCGACACTAGCACTGGCAATAAATAAATACAAAATCTCATTGGCTGCGCTCGGCGGCACATCAGTGTCAATCTGGTGGCACGGGGGTCCGACAAGCTGTCACACATGCTCCAGTAAAGCAGCGATGGCTGGTGCAGGAAACATCTTTGGATACTTGCAGGCTTCAAAAGTCAAAACTCAGGGGCAAGTAGGAAAGTGCAAAGATATTTGAACTAGGAAGTTGGCAAGGAGCACTGCTGGGGGTAGAGCTGATAATTGGGGCTAGAAACCTACTGTGTGGTGCTGTGGCTACCACCATCAGGTTAGTAATAAAACTAAGCTTATTTGTAGCATCTTTGTTAACGATAGGAAAAAGCATACTCGTTTTGTAAACGGTTTTTGGAAGCAGATTTGATTCGGTTTTTGCAATATAATTGTCAATAAGGAACAATTCTTTAAGAAATATTTCCCAAATATTATACAGAATTTCTTTTTATTTATTCTTCACTCAAGTGGATCCCATTTTGAGAGAATGCCCCATCCTTGACTTTACTCAAATTATTTAAAACACTCTTCCATCTTTCTCTAGTCGTGGGGGTGGGGGGATTGGGAGGAGCCTGCACAAGTGGAACAGCCTAGGGCCTCTCTTCATCTAAATCCGACACTGACTGTACCTCAGTGCACGTGACAATAAACTAAGCTGACCTGAACTCGGTACAAGTGACAGTAATATATCAATTTTTGACAATCCCAATCTTAGGGGCTCGGGAAAGCGGGAGGGAGGGGCACATTCCTGGATGTTGGGATTCAGAATTCCCAATAAGATCAGCTGTGAGAGATCTTACCACCCTCCACACACGGTCCTTACCTCTGACGCTGCTGTCTTCTTCAGTAGGACGAGAACTCTCTTTGAACCTGGTGGGAGGAAAAGGAAAATCTATTAATATATAAAACTCAAATCCATCCGTCCGCCTGCAGTACGGATCCCTTCCTGCCTTTTGATTCGTTGACGGCTGCTCCTTCCTATCAGCTTCCAACACACTTTGAAACAAAGTTGCAAGACAGGAACACTGAACTTTTCACTGCTGCAGCAGGCAGGGGAGGTGCAATTGAGGGAGGCAGGGGAGTGCTGGAAACTTACATTTGGCAACGGCTTCAGTTCCATTGGAGGAGACGGGTGCATGGTGGAATATTGGGTTGGGGGAATCACACCATTGGGGGAGCAGACCCAACAGACCCAACGGGTCTGCACTTGGTCTAGTATACATTAAAAATCTGACATCTCTCATCAGGGAAGAAGTTCACCTTCAGGGGCCAGCGATAAGCTGAAACATTTTTCTCGTTTAAGATATTATTTACAGTGAACTATGTTTACATATTCTGGTGTGCTGCTGCAAGTAAGAATTTCATTGTTAGAAACATAGAAACATAGAAAATAGGTGCAGGAGGAGGCCATTTGGCCCTTCGAGCCAGCACCGCCATTCATTGTGATCATGGCTGATCGTCCCCTATCAATAACCCGTGCCTGCCTTCTCCCCGTATCCCTCGACTCCACTAGCCCCGAGAGCTCTATCTAACTCTCTCTTAAATCCATCCAGCGATTTGCCCCCACTGCCCTCTGTGGCAGGGAATTCCACAACTTCTAGGTGTGTTCTGCGCCTACATTCAAAATGGTTTCAGCGATTTTACAATTTATTTTAATCATCAAGAACAGGGGGAAAAAAAAAAACTCTGACCATTTTGCAACAAAACAGTGGAGAAGCAGTGTTCAGGAGAGTATATCACCACCAGGAAACTATGACCACAGCTGTCATTCTGGCAGCATGGTGCAAATAAGCATGCGTGGGATTAAAACATGGTGCGAAAATTAATGCTGGGAGTTTGAAATGAGGGATTCAAGGTCTGAAGATATTAACCCTCGTTCGGCTAGATTTCAAAAGCTGAGCATACATTTAGTTTAGGTCAGACCCAAACTGCTGGAGTAACTCAGCGGGACAGGCAGCATCTCTGGAGAGAAGGAATGGGTGAGACTGGAGTTTAGAAGGATGAGGGGAGATCTAAATAGAAACGTATAAAATTATAAAAGGTACAGAAAAAAGCTGGAGAAACTCAGCGGGTGCAGCAGCATCTATGGAGCGAAGGAAATAGGCAACGTTTCGGGCCAAAACCCTTCTTCATCCCCTCCTTATAAAATTATAAAAGGACTGGGCAAGCTAGATGTAGGAAAATTGTTCCCAATGTTGGGCGAGTCCAGAACCAGGGGCCACACAGTCTTAGAATAAAAGGGATGCCATTCAAGACTGAGGTGAGAAAAAAACTTTTTCACCCAGAGAGTTGTGAATTTGTGGAATTCCCTGCCACAGAGGCCAAGTCACTGGATGGATTTAAGAGAGAGTTAGATAGAGCTCTAGGGGCTAGTGGAGTCAAGGGATATGGGGAGAAGGCAGGCACGGGTTATTGATAGGGGATGATCAGCCATGATCACAATGAATGGCGGTGCTGGCTCAAAGGGCCGAATGGTTTCCTCCTACACCTATTTTCTATGTTTCTATGTTTCTATGACCCGAAACATCATCCATTCCTTCAGAATGGTGTTAAGGGAAAGATAGATCAGCCATGATTGAAGTTGAGGCCACAGTTCATTGGCTATATTTAAGAGGGAGTTAGATGTGGCCCTTGTGGCTAAAGGGATCAGGGGGTATGGAGAGAAGGCAGGTACGGGATACTGAGTTGGATGATCAGCCATGATCATATTGAATGGCGGTGCAGGCTCAAAGGGCTGAATGGCCTACTCCTGCACCTAATTTCTATGTTTCTATGAATGGCAGATTAGACTGCTGTCTGCTGCTATCACTGGGTTTTAGATTTAGAGATGCAGCATAGAAACAGGCCAATTTGTTCACCAGGTCCGCGCCGACCAGCGGGAACCGAAGATGTTTGGAGAAAACACTGGGTAGAAACGGCGTACAGACAGCACCCGTAATCGGGATCGAACCCGGGTCTCCGGCGCTGTAAGGCAGCAACTCTACCGCTGCACCACCACTTGTGAATTTCTGAACCTCAGGCCCCATCTATTCCTCTCTAGATCGAGTAGACAGGCAGGGGGAGGGGGCACAGAGTGAGTTACAGGCACGAACACGGACGTACATGGGTTCCGTCTTCTCCGCGTCCCACTCCCGCTTCCACTGCCCCGTGGCGTTGCGATGCCGGGCCAGCCTCTCCTGGTCGATCTGCTCCCGCTCCTTCTTCCAGCTCATGTACTCCGCTCTCTCCCGCCCCGTCATGGATAGGGTGATGTCGAAGGAATCCTTGGGATCCGAGCGCCGGACCTGCTGGAAGGGGCGGCAAAACGGTTCATCAACGGCGTCAGGAACCCAGCGATAGTTTACACACACACACCCCCCGATTCAAACAGCAGGCAGCTTAAACAAGAGACAAGACACTCAAGAGTGTCTTATTGGCTTGGCAATCGTTTTGCTGAACACCTCCGCTCAGTCCGTCTTAACCTACCTGATCTCCCGGTGGCTCAGCATAGCAACATAGAAACATAGACAATAGGTGCAGGAGCAGGCCATTCAGCCCTTCGAGCCTATACCATTCGCCATTCAATATGATCATGGCTGATCATCCAAATCAATATCCCATCCCTGCCTTCTCTCCATACCCCCTGATCCCTTTAGCCACAAGGGCCACATCTAACTCCCTCTTAAATATAGCCAATGAACTGTGGCCTCAACTACCGTCTGTGGCAGAGAGTTCCACAGATTCACCACTCAGCATTTTAACTCCCCCTCCCATTCCCAATCTGACCTTTCTGTCCTGGGCCTCCTCCATTGTCAGAGTGAGGCCCAGCGCAAATTGGATGAACAGCACCTCATATTTCGCTTGGGTAGTTTACACCCCAGCGGAATGAACATTGACTTCTCTAACTCCAGATAACCCTTGCTTCCCCCCTCTCTCCATCCCCTCCCCCTTCCCAGTTCTCCCACCAGTCTTACTGTCTCCGACTACATTCTATCTCTGTCCCACCCCCTCCCCTGACATCAGTCTGAAGAAGGGTCTCAACCCGAAACGTCGCCTATTCCTTCTCTCCAGAGATGCTGCCGGTCCCGCTGAGTTACTCTGGCATTTTGTATCTACCAGGATCGAACCCAGGTCTCTGGCTCAATGTGGCAGTACCTCTACCGCTACTGAAGGAGGAATTTCTTCAGTCAGAGGGTGGTGAATCTGTGGAATTTATCACCACAGAAAGCTGTGGAGGCCAAGTCAAGGGATATTTATAAGATGGATTGACAGGTTCTTGATTAGTAAGGGTGTTGGGTGTTTAGAGATACAGTATGGAAGCAGGCCCTTCGGCCCATCGAGTCCACGTGAACCAGAGGTCACCCATATCCTACACACCAGGGAAAATATACAGAGGGAAATTAACATACAAACCTGCACAAGGTTAATTCCCGGGATAGCGGGACTGTCATATGCTGAGAGAATGGAGCGGCTGGGCTTGTACACACTGGAGTTTAGAAGGATGAGAGAGGATCGCATTGAAACATATAAGATTGTTAAGGGTTTGGACACGCTAGAGGCAGGAAACATGTTCCCGATGTTGGGGGAGTCCAGAACCAGGGGCCACACACAGTTTAAGAATAAGGAGCAAGCCATTTAGAATGGAGATGAGGAAACACTTTTTCTCACAGAAAGTGGTGAGTCTGTGGAATTCTCTGCCGATTCTCTGGAGGCCGGTTCTCTGGATGGTTTTAAGAGAGAGCTAGATAGGGCTCTTAAAGATAGCGAAGTCAGGGGATATGGGGAAAAGGCAGGAACGGGGTACTGATTGGGGATGATCAGCCATGATCACATTGAATGGCGATGCTGGCTCGAAGGGCCGAATGGCCTACTCTTGCATCTATTGTCTATTGTCTTTGGAATGTGAGAGGAACTGGAGAAAACCCACGCAGGTCAGAGGGATAGCGTGCAAACTCCGTACAGACAGCAACCGTGGTCAGGATCGAACCTGGGACTCTGGCTCTGCAAGGCAGTAGCGTTACCGCCTTGCCACCGACCCGGGTTAAGGGGATAAAGGCGGGAGAATGGGGTTAGGATGGGAACCGTGACTGAATGGCAGAGTAGACTCGATGGGGGACGAATGGCCAAATTCTGGTCCGAGAACTTCGGGACTTGTGAATTGACCGCCGTCTCACCTGCCGGTCCTTGCCCCAGTCCGCGCCGGTCTTCACCTTGTCGAAGTCGGGGCCGCCCCAGTTCCGCACGTGGCGCCGGCTGCCGTCCTTCCGGTCGCCACCAGGAAGCGATCCCAAACGCCGAGGATCGTCCAGGAAGTTCCGCATGGGATTCTTCTCCCCGGATCCGTCCTAAAATCAAGAATCCAGGGACATTTTCAACATTTAGTTCAGTTTTTAGCATCAGAATCAGAATCGTTCATTGTCATTTGAACATAAGTTCAAACGAAATTGCGTTTCTGCAGTCATAACAAACAAACAAACAAAAAAAAATACACACACTTAACGCAATTCCACACAAAACATCCATCACAGTGAATCCCCAAACACCTCCTCACTGTGATGGAAGGCAAAATCTTATCTCTTCCCCGTTCTCTGTGCCCATTCCTCTCTCGCACTCAAGCAGCTAAACTGGTGCATCGAGCCGATCGAGGCTCCTGATGTTAGATGTTGGAGCCCCCCACGGTGGGCGATAGTAAGTCCCCCGGCCGTTTAAGTTGCGCCGGGCGATGTAAGGCCCCGCTCCGGGTCGATTTAAACCCCTCGATTTGGGTGGGCGAAGATTGCCGTTGCGGGAGCTCCGAAAAGCGGTCTCCCACTAGGGACCCGCGAGCTCCCGATGTTACCGTCCACAGGATTTGCAGCCGATGCCTCCGAGCTCCGAAGTTTAGAGATACAGCACAGAATCGGCCCACCGAGTCCGCGCTGACCAGCGATCCCCGCACACTAACACTATCCTACACCCACTAGGGATAATTTTACATGTATAGCAAGCCGATGAACCTACAATCCTGCACGTCTTTGGAATGTGGGACGAAACCGGAGAAAACCCACGTGGTCACAGGGAGATCGTACAGGTAGTAGTCGGGATGGAACCCTGGTCTTTGGCACGGACAGCACTGTAAAGCAGCAACTCTACCACTGCGCCACCGTGCCGCCCAGGTAGATTGGAACTTTATGAAGTTATCCTTACCATACGAGAGGCCGGCAATGCCGCAAATTGTCCCTAGTATGTGTCGGAGGATGCCAGTGTACGGCAAAGATCCTATAGCGGAGCAAGATAGACCACTCCTGCTAAATGCAATGGGCTGACGTGTAGTACGCAACGGAGCGGAACGTGGGCCTTTTTTTCCATCCATTTTAGTAACCTGACCCGACCCGACTCGCAGTGTAATCAACGTTGCGGGGAAACAGTTTGTGTTAATAAATTAAAATTCTGAAAATGAGGAGAAGATTTTTTCCAAAGAACTTTGATTTTTACAAGGATGTTTCCGTAACCGGCTTCCGTCTCCGCACTAGTATCTTTGCTCCGCTACGGGTGCGGAGACGGAAGCCGGTTACGGAAATGGGGCCGAAAATGACCCATGAATCTGCCCATGACTGTACTACGTCTTTTTCATCGAGTGGATGATCTTGCTCGCTGTAGGGTCTTTGGTGTACGGAGTGACAGATCCTCGGTAGGGACGGTAAGGGCCTGATTCCACGCTGCATCTTTGAAGTCTAAAATCTAAAGTAAACACAAGATTTATTCTCCACCGAGAATATAATTGTCGTCGATGGCGGAGAAGCACTGACACTTCCTCCTCGGACAACAATAAAAATAACAGGAGCTAATTAAATCTAAATAGAGCAGTCGCTCTGACAGAAGTGCGACACAGCAACAGAGAATGTATCCGTAAGGATTACGCTTCATTAAACACAGCTGTGTGTGTAATCGTTTAAAGAGATACAAACCCTCTCTCCGGAGATGAATTTTACTGATCTGCAGGAAGAGAGGAGAGGAACTTAATTCCTCCCGTCCTGTCCACTCCCCATGTCACCCCAGTGACTTTCCCAACACTGCCCATTCCCAGATTGTTATAACAATTCAGACACAAAATGCTGGAGCAACTCAGCGGGTCAGGCAGCATCTCTGGAGGAAAGGAATAGTTGACATTCCATATGTTATATAGGAGTAAAATTAGGCCATTCGGCCCTTTGAGTCTACTCTACCATTCAATCATGGCTGATCTCTGCCTCCTAATCCCATTTTTATTTTCGGGTCCAGAACCGACTTAAGACCTGCTTGGATCGACCCGAGACATCACCTATTCCTTTTCTCCGGAGATGCTGCCTGGCCCGCTGAGTTACTCCGGCTTTTTGTGTTTGTTTTCGCTGTAAACCAGCATCTGCAGTTCCTTCCTACACATGGAATAATGCAGCGGAGGAACGGGCCCTTCAGCCCACAATGCTTGTGCCGAACACAATGCCAAGGTTAGTTTGTTTTAGTTTAGAGATACAGCGCAGTTACAGGCTCAACGTTCTATCCAGTCAGCACCGGCCAGCAATCCCCATACACAAGCCTTGTCCTTCACACTAGTGGCAATTTTACAATTAACCTATGAACCTCTATGTCTTTGGAGTTTAGTTTAGTTTAGAGATACATCGCGGAAACAGGCCCTTTCATACCGAAGGCAACCGCCTCCGTTGCCATGCTGTGAGAACGGAGAGGTTGAGAAGGAGTTTCTTCCCAGAGGCCATTAGGACTGCAAACTCCTATCTCACCAGGGACTAACTCTACTGAACCACTCTACAGCTTTTTTTTAAAAGTGCTGCTGTTTTCATTCCGCCCACAATATTTAATATGTAAAATAATGTGATTCTGTTCCATTCTGTTTGTAGTTTGTTTGGTTTGTTTGTTTGTTTGTCTTTTTGCACAAAGTCCACGAGGATCGCCACTTTTCATTTCACTGCACATCTCGTATGTGTATGTGACGAATAGACTTGACTTGACTTGACTTTCAGCCCACCGGGTTCAGACTGAAGAAGGGTCTCGACCCGAAAGGTCGCCAATTCCTTCTCCCCATAGATCCTGCCTCACCCGCTGAGTTTCTCCAGCATTTTGTATCTACCATCGGTCCACCAAGTCCGTACCGACCAGTGATCCCTGCACATTAACACTCTCCAAGGGCCATTTATTTTTAAACATAAACCAAGCCTATTAATCTACAAACCTGCACGTCTTTGGAGTGTGGGAGGAAACCGAAGATCTCGGAGAAAACCCACGCAGTTCACAGGGAGAACGTACAAACTCCGTACAGACAGCACCCGTGGTCAGGATCGAACCTGGGTATATAATCTACCTATTGCAGAAGCAAGGAACTGCAGAAACTGGTTTACACAAAATGACACAGTGCTGGAGTAACTCAATGGACCCACAGAGTTATTCTAGCACTTTGTGCCCTCAACCAATTGGACTTCAGTATGACTTGGGTGGCACAGCGGTAGAGTTGCTGCCTTAAAGCCCCAGAGACCTGGGTTCGATTCCGACAATGTGTCCTGTCTGCATGGAGTTTGTACATTGTCCCCTTGACAGCGTGGGTTTTCTCCGGGCGCTCCGGTTTCCTCCCACACTCCAAAGACGTGCAGGTGTGTAGGTCGACTGGCTCTATAAATTGGCCCTCAGATAGTCCAAGTGTACGGGGCGATCGCTGATCGGCACAGCCTAGCTCAGACCCACTACACTACAGGAACACAGAGCCTCAAGATTTTGGACAGCCATAAATTTCTAGCTTAGACACAGTCAGCCACATCGTGTAACTCGATTTTTCAATGAAACTCCAGCATCTGTTGTCTGCACATTACATTGCTGGTGATAGAAACATAGAAACATAGACAATAGGTGCAGGACTGGTGCCATCACACTCTGTATTGAGGAAGTGCCGTGCTATCGGAGGAACAACACAATGCCTCATAGTTGCAACAACACTTCATAGATACATAGAAAATAGGTGCAGGACTGGTGCCATCACACTCTGTATTGAGGGAGTGCCGCGCTATCGGAGGCTATTCGGCCCTTCGAGCCTGCACCGCCATTCGATATGATCATGGCTGATCATCCAACTCAGTATCCTGTACCTGCCTTCTCTCCATACCACCTGATCCCTTTAGCCACAAGGGCCACATCTAACTCCCTCTTAAATATAGCCAATGAACTGTGTGGCCTCAACTACCTTATGTGGCAGAGAATTCCACAGATTCACCACTCTCTGTGTGAAAAATGATTTTCTCATCTCGGTCCTAAAAGATTTCCCCCTTATCCTTAAACTGTGTGACCCCTTGTTCTGGACTTCCCCAACATCGGTAACAATCTTCCTGCATCTAGCCTGTCCAACCCCTTAAGAATTTTGTAAGTTTCTATAAGATCCCCCCTCAATCTTCTGAATTCTAGCGAATACAAGCCGAGTCTATCCAGTCTTTCTTCATATGAAAGTCCTGACATCCCAGGGATCAGTCTGGTGAACCTTCTCTGTACTCCCTCTATGGCAAGAATGTCTTTCCTCAGATTAGGAGACCAAAACTGTACGCAATACTCCAGGTGTGGTCTCACCATGACCCTGTACAACTGCAGTAGAACCTCCCTGCTCCTATACTCAAATCCTTTTGCTATGATCACGACTTATCTTCTGTATGATCTGTATCTAGGAAGATTTGGTGCACATGGGGTTTGTGGAGATGGGAACCTGCTGACACGAATATTTAATTGCTGTTGTGACTTGTTAGAGCTTCAGATGCTGTGAGTCATCAGGGTGGATGAAGATAATGTGCGTTGATGATTGATATTTCTGGGGCTCCTGTATCCTGCCATAGATGTACCAAGGGACCCCTGTCTCACTCCGTCACCACCCCAGGCAAGATGCAGAGACGCACACCACTTCTGATTCTACTTTCGCACATTCATAACCACTTCTACACAGTTTAGTTTAGCTTAGTTTAGAGATACAGCACGGAAACAGGCCCTTCGGCCCACCGAGTGCATGCCGACCAGCGATCCCCGCACATTAACACCACCCAAGGAGAGGGGTGAGAGACGGACAAGATCATGCAAGACCGTGGGTGGGAGATGGAGACGGGGACGGAAATGCCCGGAGATCGGCGCACGGACGCAGTCGTGCTGAGCGGCGCAGTCTCACCATCTGGCCCCTCTCGTACTCTGCAATCTTCTCCATCTCTTCGTTCATCTGCTCGATGTTCTGTCTTCTCTTCTCTTCCCATTCCTGTCAGGAGAAATGGTTTTAAAAGCTTCGTTTTAAATGGTCACGGTGGCGCAGCTGTAGAAACATAGAACATAGAAATTAGGTGCAGGAGTAGGCCATTCGGCCCTTCGAGCCTGCACCGCCATTCAATATGATCATGGCTGATCATCCAACTCAGTATCCCGTACCTGCCTTCTCTCCATACCCCCTGATCCCCTTAGCCACAAGGGCCACATCTAACTCCCTCTTAAATATAGCCAATAAACTGTGGCCTCAACTACCCTCTGTGGCAGAGAGTTCCAGAGATTCACCACTCTCTGTGTGAAAAAAGTTCTCCTCATCTCGGTTTTAAAGGATTTCCCCTTTATCCTTAAGCTGTGACCCCTTGTCCTGGACTTCCCCAACATCGGGAATGTCGCCGCCTTACAGCGAATGCAGCGCCAGAGACCCGGGTTCCATCCCGAATGTACGGGGATCGCTGGTCCCCTTGACCAGCGTGGGTATTTCACCGAGACTCAGCCCCTTCACATGGTTGGTAGGAAGACGTACAGGTTTGTAGGTTAATTGAGCTTGGCAAATGTAACAACAAATTGGAATCCTAGTAGGGGTGTAGGAAGCTTTTGGTGTTAGCCTTGTGCGCATTGGATCGCTGGCCGTAACGTTAGAATTGTACAAGGGTGGGCCAATTCTGGGTATGTTTACGTTTTTGGTGTATATCCAATCTAAACTAAAACAGAGCACTCAGCCCCTCTACATTACAGGTCTGGTACATCCAAGACTGGACTGTTGGGTTTGGTTTAGTGACACAGCATGGAGCAGGCCCTTCGGCCCAACGGATCCAGGGAAACCCACCAGTAACCCGCAAACTGTAGACGACTCGATTGTAATCGGCCCAACGGACCCATCGTACATTGTCTTAACGCCGGACACTTGTGGAGGTGAGGTCTGCTGTATGATCTTACATGAGGTGCATGTGAATAAAGTATCATTGAATCCCAGGGAAGATTGGGTTAACATATGATGAGCGTTTGACGCCACTGGGCCTGTACTCGCTGGAGTTTAGAAGGATGTGGGGGGATTCTCTTTGAAACTTACCGAATAGTGAAAGGCCTGGATAGAGTGGCTGTGGAGAGGATGTTTCCACTAGTGGGAGAGTCTAGGACCAGAGGTCACAGCCTCAGAATTAAGGAACTTTCATTTAGGAAGGAGAAGAGGGGTTTTTCTTTAGTCAGAGGGTGATGAATCCGTAGAATTCATTGCCACATAATTGCCACATAAAGATATCAATGGAAGGTAGACAAAAATGCTGGAGAAACTCAGCAGGTGCAGTAGCATCTATGGAGCGAAGGAAATAGGCAACGTTTCGGGCCGAAATCCTTCTTCAGACTGGATATCTTTAAGGCAGAGATGGATACATTCTTGATTAGTATGTGTGTCAGGGTTTATTGGGGGAGAAGGCAAGAGAATGGGGTTTGGAGGGAGAGATAGATCAGCTAGGATTGAATGGCGGAGTAGACTTGATGGGCCAAATTGCCTAATTCTGCTTATATCTCCTGACTAAAAATAAGGGGTGGGCCATTTAGAACGGAGACGAGGAAACACTTTTTCACACAGAGAGTTGCGAGTCTGGGAATTCTCTGCCTCAGAGGGCGGTGGAGGCAGGTTCTCTTGGATGCATTGAAGAGAGAGCTAGATAGGGCTCTTAAAGATAGCGGAGTCAGGGGATATGGGGAGAAGGCAGGAACGGGGTACTGATTGTGGATGATCAGCCATGATCACATTGAATGGCGGTGCTGGCTGGAAGGGCCGAATGGCCTACTCCTGCACCTATTGTCTATTGACTTTAACTACTCAGGGGCCTCTAGATTCCGGATGCCAAGTCACTGATCTCCCTCCTGAGCCCAATCACTGAAACAGGTGCACCAGCTTCCGAATGAGAAGTTGTCCTCAGCCCTCTGTGGTTAGGCCTTTGGGCCCTCACAGGTAACACAGAAAATGGTAAATTAACCATTAGACCATTCTCATGTTCCTCTCTGGGCGGATATATGTGGCTTGCGGCAATTTTCTGCAAATTATTCCATTCCAGAAACTCGGAATCATCACTGAGGCTCCAAGGAGCCGGAGATAAGGCATAAGCCAACTTTCCGCACGCCCTCAGTAGATTAGTTTTGTTTAGCTGAAAGATACAGTGCAGAAACAGGCCCATCAGCCCTCCAAGCCCGCACCGACCAGCGATCCCTTCACATTAACACTACACTACACACACAGTCATATGCTGAGAGAATGGAGTGGCTGGGCTCGTACACTCTGGAGTTTAGAAGGATGAGAGGGAATCTCATTAAAACACATAAGATTATTAAGGGTTTGGACACGCTAGAGGCAGGAAACATGTTCAGTCTGAAGAAGGGTTTCGGCCCAAAACGTTGCCTATTTCCTTCGCTCCATAGATGCTGCTGCACCCACTGAGTTTCTCCAGCACATTTGTCTACCAACATGTTCCCGATGTTGGGGGAGTCCAGAACCAGGGGCCACACACAGTTTAAGAATAAGGGGAAAGCCATTTAGAACGGAGATGAGGAAACACTTTTTCTCACAGAGAGTGGTGAGTCTGTGGAATTCTCTGCCTCAGAGGACGGTGGAGGCTGGTTTCTCTGGATGCTTTCAAGAGAGAGCTAGATAGGGCTCTTAAAGATAGCGGAGTCAGGGGATATGGGGAGAAGGCAGGAACGGGGTACTGATTGGGGATGATCAGCCATGATCACATTGAATGGTGGTGCTGGCTCGAAGGGCCGAATGGCCTCTACTCCTGCACTTATTGTCTATTGTCTACTAAGAACAGTTTTTACATTTACATTTATACCAAGCCAATTAATCTACAAACATGGACCACGGGGAGAACGTACAGACAGACTGCACCCTTGGTCAGGATCGAACTTGGGTCTCTGACGCTTTAAGCACCGTAAGTCAGCAGCTCTAATGTCGGAAGGATTTATTAGTATCCTATGGGGCAGTTATTTTTCATCCAGACGGCAGTGGGTGTATAGAAACATAGACAATAGGTGCAGGAGTAGAGGCCATTCGGCCCTTCGAGCCTGCACTGCCATTCAATATGATCATGGCTGATCATCCAACTCAGTATCCTGTACCTGCCTTCTCTCCATACCCCCTGATCCCTCTAACCACAAGGGCCACGTCTAACTCCCTCTTAAATATAGCCAATGAACTGTGGCCTCAACTACCTTCCGTGGCAGAGAATTCCACAGATTCACCACTCTCTGTGTGAAAAATGTTTTTCTCATCTCGGTCCTAAAGGATTTCTCCCTTATCCTTAAACTGTGTGACCCCTTGTCCTGGACTTCCCCAACATCGGGAACAATCTTCCTGCATCTAGCCTGTCCAACCCCTTAAGAATTTTGTAGGTTTCTATAAGATCCCCCCTCAATCTGCTAAATTCTCAGATTCAGATTCAATTTTAATTGTCATTGTCAGTGTACAGTACAGAGACAACGAAATGCATTAAGAGACAACGAAATGCATTCTAGTGTGTACAAGCCGAGTCTATCCAGTCTTTCTTCATATGAAAATCCTGACATCCCAGGAATCAGTCTGGTGAACCTTCTCTGTACTCCCTCTATGGCAAGAATATGGAATGAGCTGCCAGAGGAGGTAGTTGGGGTAGGCACCATAACAGCATTTAAAAGACACTTAGGACAGAAACATGGAGTTTTAGAGAGATATGGGCCAAATGCATGCAAAAAAATGACCATCTTGGATAGGACGTCTTGGTCAACATGGTTCAGTTGGGCTGAAGGGCCTGTTTCTATGATATATGTGTCTACAACGTTGGAGAGACTAAGCACAGACTGGGCGATCGTTTCACTGAACACCCACACTCAGTCCGCCTGGACCTACCTGATCTCCCAGTTGCCAAACACTTCAACTCCCCCTCCCATTCCCACACTGACCTTTCTGTCCTGGGCCTCCTCCATTGTCAGAGTGGGGCCCAGCGCAAATTGGAGGAACAACGTCCCATATTTCACTTGGGCAGCCTACACCCCAGCGGTATGAACATTGATTTCTCTAACTTCAAGTAGCCCTTGAATCCCCTCTCTCTCCATCCCTCCCCACCCAAGTTGTACCAGCTTCAAAGTCATCGTGCTGAGTCTCGTAACTTGTTCTCACCTAGATCACAGCTAACTGTATCCTTCACCATCACTACTTTTTTGCATATCTTTCATTCATTTCTTCTACATCCTCATCTCCACCTCTCGTTTCCTTTCCCCCCGACTCTTAGTCTGAAGAAGGGTCTCGACCCGAAACATCACCCATTCCTTCTCTCCAGAGATGCTGCCTGACCCGCTGAGTTACTCCAGCATTTTTGTGTCTATCTACAACTCGACAACCCTTCTGGGGAACTCCTGTACACCACCAACATATCTCCCTCAATCAAAAACAAATTACTTAATCGTTTATTAATTTCCTGTTGATGAGATATTGGTTACGTCTGCCAATGTACCACATCAAAAGCTGGTCTCAGAAAGGAAGTGTGTACAATGCTACTGGGAGCTGATAAGGCGGCACTTTCTAATTATAGAAGATAGATACAAAATGCTGGAGTAACTCAGCGGGTCAGGCAGCATCTCTGGAGAGAAGGAATGGGCGATGTCCGCTTTGATGTCTCTTTTTCACACCTTACACCTCCTTGTCTCTATATCTCCCTCTCCCCCCCCGACCCTCAATCTGAGGGTCAGGGGAAAGGGAAAAGAGAGATATAGATGATGATGTAGAGAGATATAGAATAAATGAATGAATGAATGATAGGCCATTGTTAGCTGAAGGAAGGTCTCGACCCAAAACGTCACCCATTCCTTCTCTCCAGAGATGCTGCCTGTCCCGCTGAGTTACTCCAGCATTTTGTGTCCTTCTCGGTTTAAACCAGCATCTGCAGTTCCTTCCAACTAATTATTATTACTGAAGATAGAGACAAAAATGCTGGAGTAACTCTGTGGGACAGGCAGCATCTCTGGAGAGAAGCAATGGGTGACGTTTCGGGTCGAGACATTTCTTCAGACAGTTGTTATTTTTAGTTATCTACTAAACTGCACGATCTAGTTTTATCTCTGCATGAGGAAGCATCTGTCTGAAGATTTCTAAATGTAATATTATTTCTAGTTTCTCGACTATAATCGTCCGTGTTAAACTTTCACCTTATTAGTGAGATCACACTAACTGTTTGCTCCTCAGAATGAGATCATTTCCGATGACTCATGGTTTCTCCTGTGCCGTTCCTGACCACAGAGGTCAGAAGCTCCTCCACGGAGCTCCTCCCACTGTGGGGACATGGGACCATAGGCGCCACACAACAAATGCAGAAGTTCATTCTCATAGGTCCCAGGAGCAGAATTAGGCCATTTGGCCCATCACCAGTTTACTCCACCATTCAGAAGGCTGAAGATAGACACAAAAAGCTGGAGTAACTCAGCGGGACACGCAGGGGGCAGAAATGGGTGATGTTTCAGGTCAAGACCCTTCTCCAGACTGGGATCATGGCTGATCTATCTTTCCCCCTCAACCCCATTCTCCTGCCTCCTTCCAATAACCCCTGACACCCGTACCAATCAAGTATCTATCTAAGGCAGTCACAAAAGCTGGAGAAACTCAGCGGGTGCAGCAGCATCTGTGGAGCGAAGGAAATAGGCAACGTTTCGGGCCGAAACCCTTCTTCAGACTATCTATCTTCTTCTTCAGACAAGTATCTATCTATCTCCGCCTTAAAAATATCCACTGACTTGGCCTCCACAGCTGGCTGTGGCAAAGAATTCCACGGATTCACCACCCTCTGACTGAAGAAATTCCTCCTCATCTCCTTCCTCCCTTCAGGAATGTCCCGGGGTGGGAAGATTGCAACCTTCACGTGGTCCGCCCTGTTTCAACGAATGCAATTAACCTGGCGTGCACAGTCAAATAAGATCAAATAGAACAAGTTGTTCGACAACTTTAGGCTGTGCACGCCACACATTACGCAAGAAGAAGGAACATCCCTTGATTCTGGTCCTAGACTCGCCCATCAGTGGAAATCTCTTCTCAGATCAGATTCAGATTCAGATTCGGATTCGGATTCAGATTCAGATTCAACTTTAATTGTCATTGTCAGTGTACAGTACAGAGACAACGAAATGCAGTTAGCATCTCCCTGGAAGAGCGACATAGAATATGATTTCAATAAATAAATAGAAACATAGAAACATAGAAATTAGGTGCAGGAGTAGGCCATTCGGCCCTTCGAGCCTGCACCGCATTCGATATGATCATGGCTGATCATCCAACTCAGTATCCCGTACCTGCCTTCTCTCCATACCCCCTGATCCCTTTAGCCACAAGGGCCACATCTAACTCCCTCTTAAATATAGCCAATGAACTGTGGCCTCAACTACCTTCTGTGGCAGAGAATTCCACAGATTCACCACTCTGTGTGTGAAAAATGTCTTCAGACTTGACAGCAGACCTGATCTCCCAATAATAATAATAATAATATTATATTTTAATGTCATTGCACATAGGTGCAGCAAGATTTGATACGCAGCTTCCATCCGATAGTCATTGCTTAGACAACTAATAAAATTTAGATACCCCGAGAAACATGATGTATATATTTTTTAAAAGAACAGTAAAACAGTAAAACAGTCTAAGGTGCAAATATGTCTGTGCCGGGTCGATGTGGGTGAATACAGTTTATGGGGGTGGGGAGGGGGTGACACTCAGCAGGGCCGGTTCAGAGCAGCGATGGCTCTGGGGTTGAAGCTGTTCCTGAGCCTGGAGGTACGGGCGTTAAAAGGCCTTGTAACGTCTGCTGGAAAGTGGGAGTTCTTTTTTTTAATCATTTTATTTATTAGTAGTGTACATTACAGTAGTTGAACAAGTTAGGGCTTTATTCTTTAGAGCGCAGAAGGTTAAGGGGGGACTTGATAGAGGTTTTTAAAATGATGAGAGGGATAGACAGAGTTGACGTGGAAAAGCTTTTCCCACTGAGAGTAGGGAAGGTTCAAACAAGGGGACATGACTTGAGCATTAAGGGACTGAAGTTTAGGGGTAACATGAGGGGGAACTTCTTTACTCAGAGAGTGGTAGCTGTGTGGAATGAGCTTCCAGTGAAGGTGGTGGAGGCAGGTTCGTTTTTATCATTTAAAAATAAATTGGATAGTTATATGGATGGGAAGGGAATGGAGGGTTATGGTCTGAGTGCAGGTATATGGGACTAGGGGAGATTATGTGTTCGGCACGGACTAGAAGGGTCGAGATGGCCTGTTTCCGTGCTGTAATTGTTATATGGTTATTACAATAATATCAGCCAAAAATACCATCATACATCTCCTGTACCACTTCATATTTTAAGCTTTAATAAAGTGAGTGTGTCTTGCAGGAGTGATCAATAAAATGTTAAGAAGTAAGCCATAGCAAAGAAAGAAGAGAGAAAGAAAACAGAAGCTATGTTAAAAGTAAAAAAAAGAGCTGCCAGGGATATACCAGCTTTGTATCCACCCCCCCCCCCCCCCCCCCCCCCCCCCCCAGTCACCAGGTCCTGGGCTATTTATTTTCAGAGTTCTGTTTGCACCTTATACTTGTAGTAAGTTGGTAAATGAAGACCAAGTCTTTAGGAAAGGGTCTGGTTTGCCTGCTAGAAGGAATGGTAGGAAGGTAGGAGTTTGAACAGACTATAACCTCATTGAACATAGAAACATAGAAACATAGAAACATAGAAATTAGGTGCAGGAGTAGGCCATTCGGCCCTTCGAGGCTGATCATCCAACTCAGTATCCCATCCCTGCCTTCTCTCCATACCCCCCTGATCCCCTTAACCACAAGGGCCACATCTAACTCCCTCTTAAATATAGCCAATGAACTGTGGCCTCAACTACCCTCTGTGGCAGAGAGTTCCAGAGATTCACCACTCTCTGTGTGAAAAAAAGTTCTTCTCATCTCGGTTTTAAGGGATTTCCCCCTTATCCTTAAGTAAGACCCTCAGACTATCTTTAATCGGACTTTGTAGGTTAATTGGCCTTTGTAAGTTGTCCTTGGTGTGTAGGATACAACTAGTGTGCGGGTGATCATCAGCTGGCATGGAATCGGTGGGCCGAAGGGCCTGTTTCCACACTGCATCTCTACATATAGAAACATCGACAATAGGTGCAGGTGTAGGCCATTCGGCCCTTCGAGCCTGCACCGCCATTCGATATGATCAAGGCTGATCATCCAACTCAGTATCCCATCCCCCAGATTCCTATTAAATCTTCCCCCCTTCACCTTATTTAAACCTATGTCCTCTGGTCCTCAATTCCCCTACTCCAGGCAGGGGACTCTGTGTATCTACCCCATCTATTTTTTTTTTTTAATTCAAAAAATACTTTATTCGAGAAATGAATATATATAATACCATAATCCTTACAAAAGTCCATCCGACATTCTCTAAGGCTATACATACATTCAATACTGGTTACACAAATTTATCCCCCACCCTTGCCACTCATTTAGCCCATTGCCGTGGAATCTATTCCTCTCATGATTGTATAGAAACATAGAAACATAGACAATAGGTGCAGGAGTAGGCCATTCGGCCCTTCGAGCCTGCACCGCCATTCAATATGATCATGGCTGATCATCCAATTCAGTATCCCATCCCTGCCTTCTCTCCATACCCCCCTGATCCCTTTAGCCACAAGGGCCACATCTAACTCCCTCTTAAATATAGCCTATGAACTGTGTGGCCTCAACTACCTTCTGTGGCAGAGAATTCCACAGATTCACCACTCTCTGTGTAAAAAATGATTTTCTCATCTCGGTCCTAAAAGATTTCCCCCTTATCCTTAAACTGTGTGGCCCCTAGTTCTGGACTTCCCCAACATCGGGAACAATCTTCCTGCATCTAGCGTCTAAATTAACACCTAAATGACTTCACTCCTGATAATAACAGAGTGGCAGCCACAAGTTGCATTTATTTAGATCACACCTCAAACTACGAATGTCCGAACGCTTCACAGAAAATTGTTTCAAGTAAAACATTACGCTGAGCGTGTGACGTTGATATTACAACAGATGCTTAAGAGCTTAGATGAGTTATTCTAAGAAGCGTGGCAAAATGACATTTAAGTGGCGTACTAAAGTGATAATCAGACTTAAGTGGCTTTTGGATTGCCACATGGATATGCAGGGAATGGAGGAACAGGGATCACGTACGTGCAGATAGGAGTTAGCATCATGTTCGGCACAGACATTGTGGGCCAAAGGGCCAGTTCCCGATTATTCCCGATGTTGGGGAAGTCCAGAACAAGGGGCCACACACACAGTTTAAGGATAAGAGGGAAGTCTTTCAGGACCGAGATGAGAAAAACATTTTTCACATAGAGAGTGGTGAATCTGTGGAACTCTCTGCCACAGAAGGTAGTTGAGGCCACACAGTTCATTGGCTATATTTAAGAGGGAGTTAGATGTGGCCCTTGTGGCTAAGGGGATCAGGGGGTATGGAGAGAAGGCAGGGATGGGATACTGAGTTGGATGATCAGCCATGATCATAGAAACATAGAAACATAGAAAATAGGTGCAGGAGTAGGCCATTCGGCCCTTCGAGCCGGCACCGCCATTCAATGTGATCATGGCTGATCATCCCCAATCAGTACCCCGTTCCTGCCTTCTCCCCATATCCCCTGACTCCGCTATCGTTAAGAGCGCTATCTAGCTCTCTCTTGAAAGTATCCAGAGATCCTGCCTCCACCGCCCTCTGAGGTAGAGAATTTCACACTCACAACTCTGTGTGAAAAAGTGTTTCCTCATCTCTGTTCTAAATGGGTTACCCCTAATTCTTAAACTGTGTGGCCCCTGGTTCTGGACTCCCCAAACATCAGGAACATGTTTCCTGCCTCTAGTGCGTCCAAACCCTTTATAATCTTATATGTTTCAATAAGATGCCCTCTCATTCTTCTAAACTCCAGAGTATACAAACCCAGCAGCTCCATTCTGTCAGCATATGACAGTCCCACCATCCCGGGAATTAACCTTGTAAACCTACGCTGAGCTCCCTCAATAGCAAGAATGTCCTTCCTCAAATTAGGGGACCAAAACTGCACACAATCCTCCAGGTGTGGTCTCACGATAAACCAACTAAAGTTTTTCTTGAGGATGGGTCTGGTGGAATAGACCAAGGAAAACCAGGGGGTGCGGTGCATTTGGATTAGTTTAGTTTAGTTTAGAGATACAGCATGGAAAAAATGCTCTTCAGCGCACTGAGTCTGCTCTGACCAGCGATCCCTGTACATTGGACTTGGATAGTTTTCTCTGGATTGCCAGAGATGGCAGGGAGACCTGAGAGAAGTACATACAACTATGAGAGGCGTAGATAGGGTGGACAGTCAGAACCTTTTTCACAAGATGGAAAAATCAAATATTAAAGGGCTTAGTTTCAAGGTGAGAGGGACAAAGTTTAAAGGATATGCAAGGTTTAAGAAGGAACTGCAGATGCTGGAAAAATCGAAGGTAGACAAAAATGCTGGAGGAACTCAGCGGGTGAGGCAGCATCTATGGAGCGAAGGAATAGGTGACGTTTCAGGTCGGGACCCTTCTTCAGACTGATGTGTGGGGGGGGGGGGGAAGAAGAAAGGAAGAGGCGGAGACAGTGGGCTGTGGGAGAGCTGGGAAGGGGAGGAGGAGAAAGCAGGGACTACCTGAAATTGGAGAAGTCAATGTTCATACCGCTGGTGTGTAAACTACCCAAGCGAAATATGAGCTCCTCCAATTTGCGGTGGGACTCACTCTGGCCATGGAGGAGGCCCAGGACGGGAAGGTTGCATTCGGAATGGGAGGGGGAGTTGAAGTGCTGAGCCACCGGGAGATCAGGTTGGTTATTGCGAACTGAGTGGAGGAATATGTGAGGGGTATGTTTTGTACACAGAGGGCGGTGGGTGCCTGGAACGCACTGCATGGGGTGGTGGTGGAGGCATTCAAGAGACTTTTGCGTTGGCACATGGACATGCAGGGAATGGAGGGAGGGATATGATAGAGGAGGTTGTGCAGGTAGACTTGGTCTTTGGCACCATGTCTAGCATGGATTTCGTGGGCCGAATGGCCTCTTTCATCGAAGCACTGTTCTGGGTCTCCACACTCTTCTCATTCCCAACTCTCTTTCTTTCCATTATCCTTCCTCCCGCACTCTCTCCCACTCTTACATTTTCCATTCTCTCTCTCTCTCTCTCTCCGTTTCTCTCTCTCTCTCTCCTCTCTCTCTCTCTCCTCTATCTATCTATCTATCTCTCTCACTCTGTGTCTCTCTCTCTCCCCCCCCTCTCAGGGTCTCTGTCTGTCTCTCTCTCTCCCTCTTCTCTCTCTCCTCTCCCCTCCCTCTCCTCTCTCTCTCTCTCTCTCTATCTATCTCTCTCTCTCTCTCTCTTCTCTCTCTCTCTCTCTCTCTCTCTGTCTCTCTCTCTCCCTCTCACTCTCTCTCTCTCTCTCTCTATCTCTATCTCTCTCTCTCCCTCTATGTCTCTCTCCCTCTCTCTCTCTCTCTGTGTCTCTCCTCTCTCTCTCTCTCCACTCTCTCTCTCTCTCTGTCTTTCTCTCTCTCCCTCTCTCTCTCTCTCTCTCTCTCCCTCTCTCTCTCTCTCTCTCTCTATCTCTCTCTCTGTTTCTCTGTCTCTTTCCCTCTCTCTGACTCTCCCTGTCATTCTCCCTCTCTTTCTCCCTCTTCTCTTTCTCTCCCCCTCTCTCTCTCCCTCCCTCTCTCCTCTCTCTCTCCCTCCCTCTCTCTATCTCTCCCCTCTCTTCCTATCTCTCTCTTTCCCTCTTCTTCCCCTCCCTCTCCTCTCTCCTCTCCTCCCTCTTTCTCTCTCTCATCTCTCTCTCCCCTCTCTCTCTATCTCTCTCTCACCCCCTCTCTCTATCTTTTCTCTCACTCCTCTCCTCTCCCTCTCTTTTTTCCTCTCTCTCTCTCTCTCCTATATATCATTCCCTCCTTTCCTTCCCTCCCTCTCTCTCTCCCCATACTCTCTCTCCCCTCCCTCCCTCCTATCCCCTCTCTCTCAATATCTCTCTCACCCCCTCTCCCTCTTCTCATTCTCTCTCTCTCTTGCCCCCACTATCCTTCCTCCCCCCTCCTCTCTCTCTCTCTCTCTCTCTCTCTCTCTCTCTCTCTCTCTCTCTATCTAGTATCACTCCCCCCCTCTCCCTCATCTCTCTCTCTCTCTATATATATATATATATATCTATCCCTCTTCCCTCCTCCCTCTCCCTCTCCCTCTCTCTCCCCCTCTCTGTCGCAACCTCCCTCCCCTCTCCCCCTCTCTCTCTCTACTACTCTGTCGAACTCTCCTCTCTCCTCTCCTCTCCACCTCTCTCTCGCTCTTCTCTGTCGAAATCTCTCTCTCTCCACCCCTCTCTCTCTCCACCTCTCCTCTCCTCTCTCCTCTCTCTCTCCTCTCTCCCCCCCTCTCTCTATCTATCTCTCACTCTCCTCTCTCTCTCTCTCTCTCTCTCTCTCTCTCTCTCTCTCTCTCTCACACGCACATGTACACACACACCACAGTGTCATTATCTACACTCAGGCCATAGATACAGCGAAAGGTAACACTTCTCCTCCAATCACCTGAAGAGTGAGTGACCTCACGTTTCTCGCACTGTAACAGATTAAATTAAACCATGATCTCAGCCTGTTTGTCAGGGGCTGTTATTGTGTGTGTGTGTGTTTTTTTCGCCTCGCATCCACACAAAGATTAAAGAATTGAGTGATGTCACTGAGGCTCTTTCAAAGAATGAGTCAACTATTTTCTCTCTCACAGGAGCGGTGCGGAGATTAGCAAGTTTGTCTCTTCCTCTGCTAAGAAAGCAGGGGCAGGGCGCGTGTGTCTAAATTGTTCTGTATTTACCTCATTAGTGGCATGCCTGCCAACAGAGGAGCTGTGTTGGGAAGTGCTCACTAATCCCATGTATTTGCCTGAGGTAGGGAAATACTGTGTTGTGTGTTCAGGGCTGACATGCCGACAAACTGCCAAGGAAACACCATCACCAGAATGGCTGTCTTAAACAGAAACATACAAACAGGGAAAATAGGTGCAGGAGGAGGCCATTCGGCCCTTCGAGCCAGCACCACCATTCATTTTGATCATAGCCCCTATCAATAACCCATGCCTGCCTTCTCCCCTTGACTCCACTTGCACCCAAAGCTCTGTCTAACTCTCTCTTAAATCCATCCAGTGACTTGGCCTCCACTGCCCTAAAGTGTAGGAAGGAACTGCAGATGCTGGTTTAAACTGAAGATAGACGCAAAAAGCTGGAGTAACTCAGCGGGTCAGGTACCAACTCTGGTGAAAACGGATGGGTGTTGTTTTGGGTTGGGACCCCTTCTCTAGACTGGGGGGTTGAGTGTTGGGGGGGGGGGGGAGGTGAGAGATGGAGATAGGAACATTAACTTTACTAACTTTTAGTATCCTATCCTTGCAACAAACCACAATTAGCTGGTTTATATATATGTTATGTGATTAGTGTGAGTGTGATGTACTTGACCTAGTATATATATATATATGGGGGGTGTGTTTTGCGCGTGTATGTGTGTGTGTGTGTGTGTGTGTGTGTGTGTGTGTGTGTGTGTGTGTGTGTGTGTGTGTGTGTGTGTGTGTGTGTGTGTGTGTGTGTGTGTGTGGTGTGTGTGTGTGTGTGTGTGTGTGTGTGTGTGTGTGTGTGTGCGCGTGTGTGTGTGTGTGTGTGTGTGTGTGTGTGTGTGTGTGTGTGTGTGTGTGTGTGTGTGTGTGTGTGCGTGTGCGTGCGTGTGTGTGTGGTGTGTGTGCGTGCGTGCGTGCGTGTGTGTGTGTGTGTGTGTGTGTGTGTGTGTTAAATAAATATATATATATATATATATATATATATAAACACAGTTTAGACCCTCAGAGATCTGTAAACCACTGACTAACACTGGGCCAGTGGTTCCCAACGTGGGGTGTACACCCCACAGGGGGGCAATTTGATTTTTAAGGGGGGCAATTGAGAGCGACTGAGGAGGTCTGGGTCCAAATTTTCGATTTTTATTTTTTAGGATTTTCCATCAGGTAAACATATGTAGTTTATGTTTCAGATGTTATTTTGAGTAAATAATTTTTTTGGGGGTAAAAAAGGTCTTTATTGTGTAGTTATTACAACCAAGGTATTGGCGTTTTAAGCTTCTTCAGCTGAAACGGAGTTCACTTTTTAAATGATAAGAATTATATATCACCACATGGGGGGGGGGGGGGGGGGGGGGCATTAGGATTTTAGAGGTGATTAGGTGGGGCATGGCCAAAAAAAGGTTGGGGACCACTGGCTAACACTGGGCAGCTTATACTTGACGTGTGAGTCTGTGGAATTCTCTGCCTCAGAGGGCGGTGGAGGCTGATTCTCTGGATACTTTCAAGAGAGAGTTAGATGGGGCTCTTAAAGACTAGATTAGATTAGATTCAATTTAATTGTCATTGCACATAGTACAAGTACAGTACCAGGAAGTGCAGTTTTGCATATAACCAGGGTGCAAAGTAGCAAAGTGCAGGTTAAGACCATATGAGGATATATTGGTGTATGCAGGGGCGGATTAAGGCTCTCTGGTGCCCTAAGCACTGACCAATCTTGGTGCCCCGCTCGTTTCTACACTGACCCAGTCCATTTTAGTTATTGACCTTGTGGTACACCTGGGAAGATAACCCTAGGGTGTACCATGATCAAGAAACAGAACATTATGATCAATTTACACTAGTTTTTTTTACAAATCTTCATTTGTTTTTTTTCCTTTTCACCCTTTTCCGAACTTTGTGGTGCCCCCTTTGGCCCTGGTGCCCTAAGCACGTGCTTAGTCTGCTTAATGGTTAATCTGCCCCTGGGTGTACAGTAGTACATCGGCATATAGGGTGATTTCACCAAATGTCAAATGAGCGTAGATCCCCCCACACGTGACCGAAAATTTTAACTGGAGGACATATGTCAGTTCGGTACATGTTAGTGAATGGGGAAACACGCACTTTCCCACCCGTTAAAAACATGGAAAACGGCCGATTTTTGAGCTGAAATTTTCTGTGCTAGTCGGGGTGACCGTGAAGCACAGCGACCTAAAGTTTCAGGCAAAAAAAAAAGATAGAAAGTAAGGTAATTACAAGAGGGAACTGAAGGTAGAAAACAGCGGAAGTGAACAGCCGACATTTGCCGTGGAGATTTAAAGATCCAAAATATCGGGAATTATCGCGTTTGCTCGCTGAATTTCATCAAAAGTAAGTTAATAATTCCTTACTTTTGATGAAATTCAGCGAGCAAACGCGATAATCAGGGGATATGGGGAGAAACGGGGTACTGTTTGGGGATGATCAGCCATGATCACATTGAATGGCGGTGCTGGTTCAAAGGGCCGAATGGCCTCCTCCTCCTGCACCTATCGTCTATTGACTGGCCCACATGCGATGGGCCGAATGGCCTCTAGTGACACTCTGTGCTATGTGTTTCTATGCCTGCAGCATTCCAGAGATCTCAGAGTGAATATCTCGGCAGGAGCACACACGTTCCTGGGTGAGACATGGATATGACGGTCCAGCTGCTTTCTCCAGCTGTTGTACACCATTTATTTGGCCGTAGATGAGTTGCGTGTGGAATCCTGAGCCCCACGCACCATTCCCCGCACGTCGTTCATGGCAAACAATGTGCGTGGTGCCATGTGGCTTGTGGGAACTTGCTGGGAGAAAGGGGAAAGAAAATCATTCCTAAACGTGCCTGGATAGAGTGGATGTGGAGAAGATGTTTCCACTAGTCTGGGAGAGTCCAGGACCAGCAGTTCGTAGCCTCAGAATAAAAGGACGTTCCTTTAGGAAGGAGATGAGGAGGAATTTCTTTAGTCGGAGGGTGGTGAATCTGTGGAATTCATTGCCACAGACAGCTGTGGAGGCCATAACTGGTTATTTTTAAGGCTAAGATAGATAGATTTTTGATTAGCAGGGGGGTCAGTGGTTAAGGGGAGAAGGCAGGAGAATGGAGTTGAGAGGGAGAGATAGATCAGCCGTATGTGTAGGAAAGAACTGCAGATGCTGGTTTAAACACAAAATGCTGGAGTAACTCAGCGGGTCAGGCAGCATCTCTGGAGAGAAGGAATGGGTGACGTTTCGGATTTTTTTTGTTGGTTGAGAACAGAATTAGGCGTCGTATGCAAAGTAGGCATGGGGAAATGAGAGAGGAAATTCTGGAATATGTGCTTAAGGTCACAGCTTATTAATATTTTCCACACACACACACACACAGAACTGGTCTTCATTTCAAACACTGTAAATCATAGCAGCTGTCGTAAGATCATATGTCGGACATTCCTGCTCCTCCTCTTAAGTGGCCAGTCACACTGAAACCGAAATGGTGACATGCTCCATCTGTGTAGGAAGGAACTGCAGATGCTGGTTTAAACCGAAGATAGACACAAAATGCTGGAGTAACTCAGTGGGACAGGCGGCGTCTTTGGAGAGAAGGGTCTCGACCCGAAACGTCACCCATTCCTTCTCTCCAGAGATGCTGCCTGTCCCGCTGAGTTACTCGTTTGAGTTCCAACCAAGACCTCAGCGGTGGAACAGGCGGAGGACGATGGCTGAGCTTAGTGGCTGGGAAGGCGGATGGATGAAGGCTGCAGCAGAAAAGGGTCTCTGGTCGTCTTGGACTCCATGCCACTGGATCCTGACCCAGATCTGTGAAGGACCATGTGTGTGTGGGGTGGCTGTCTGTGCACCAGTCTCCCCACGTTAAACAAAGTCACGCACAGGCGTCCACCATCCCTGGAGACACCCGCGGCCAGCCACAACCGATGGGGGGCCTAAGAAGAATTTGTATCCAGCAATGATTAATCTGTACAGTTTGCAAGTGTCTCCACCGCAGAACATTTAACGTAAATGTGATTCTTTCAAGAAGGCTTCAATCGAGAGACACCATGCCAGTCCCACACTTTGTATTCTGTGTGAAATCATGAGAGGAATAGACCAGGTAGATGCACAGAGTCTCTTGCCCAGAGTAGGTGAATCGAGGACCAGAGGACATAGGTTTAAGGTGAAGGGGAGAAGATTTAATAGGAATCTGAGGAGTAACGTTTTAGACAATAGACAATAGGTGCAGGAGTAGGCCATTTGGCCCTTCGAGCCAGCACCGCCACTCAATGTGATCATGGCTGATCATCCCCAATCAGTACCCCGTTCCTGCCTTCTCTCCATATCCCCTGACTCCGCTATCTTTAAGAGCCCTATCTAGCTCTCTCTTGAAAGCATCCAGAGAACCTGCCTCCACCGCCCTCTGAGGCAGAGAATTCCACAGACTCATCACTCTCTGTGAGAAAAAGTGTTCCCTCGTCTCCGTTCTAAATTGCTTACTCCTTATTCTTAAACTGTGTGTGTGGCCCCTGGTTCTGGACTCCCCCAACATCGGGAACATGTTTCCTGCCCCTAGCATATCCAAACCCTTAACAATCTTATATGTTTCATAAGGATATAAGGACGACCTTATAGAGGTGTATAAAATCATGAGAGGAATAGATCGGGTAGATTCACGTCTCTTGCCCAGAGTAGGGCAATCGAGGACTAAAAGACATTGGTTTAAGGTGAAGGGGGAAAGATTTAATAGGAATCTGAGGGGTAACATTTCCACACAAAGGGTGGTGGGTGTATGGAACAAGCTTCCAGAGGAGGTAGTTGAGGCTGGGACTATCCCAATGTTTAAGAAACAGTTAGACAGGTACATGGATAGGACAGGTTTGGAGGGATATTGGCCAAACGCAGGCAGGTGGGACTAGTGTAGCTGGGACTTGTTGGCCGGTGTGGGCAAGATGGGCCAAAGGGCCTGTTACTCACCTGGCATTGATTGAAAGGTTGGAAACAGGCCCTTCGGCCCAACGAGTCCACACTGACCACACTATTTCGATGTTACCCCCACTATCTCATGCGCTCTCTACACACTAGGGGGCAATTTAAAAGGCCAATTAATCTACTAACCCGCAGGTCTTTGGGATGTGGGAGGAAACGAACATGGTTATGGGGAGAACATGCAAACTCCACACAGACAGCACATGAGATCAGAATCAAACCAGGGTTCTCTGGCGCTGAGAGGCAGCAACTCTACCGCTGTGATACCTATGTGGGACTCTGAGAACATTGAGTCCCTGATGGTCTCCCATGGTAGTCTCAAGTCGAAAGGTCTGACCTCTTCTCCTTGAGGGATGGGAGGGGGGAAGGGAGCAGTTTCCATGCACTACACCTGTAATGGGAGAGGCAGACCCACCTGCTTACGAGGCACGCAGGTGGGACGTATACACCTGAGCAGAGGTGAGGACAATCGAGACGTCTCGCCAGTGAATATAAACAGCGGCCAGTCTAAACTACCCACTGTGTAAACAGACCCATGCCTTTGAGAAGACTAAACACAAACGGCAAGCACTCAGTCACACACACACACACACGCATGCCCGCAGGCTCTTATCATGCTCATAAGCCACAGGAGCAGAATTAGGCCATTCAGCCCATCAAGTCTGCTTCGTCATTCAATCATGGTGGTTCTATCTACTCTGATCAAGAAGGCTCATCAGCATCTCTTCTTCCTGAGGAGACTGAAGAAGGTCCATCTGTCTCCTCAGATCCTGGTGAACTTCTACCGCTGCACCATCGAGAGCATCCTTACCAACTGCATCACAGTATGGTATGGCAACTGCTCTGTCTCCGACCGGAAGGCATTGCAGAGGGTGGTGAAAATTGCCCAACGCATCACCGGTTCCTCGCTCCCCTCCATTGAGTCTGTCCAAAGCAAGCGCTGTCTGCGGAGGGCGCTCAGCATCGCCAAGGACTGCTCTCACCCCAACCATGGACTGTTTACCCTCCTACCATCCGGGAGGCGCTACAGGTCTCTCCGTTGCCGAACCAGCAGGTCGAGGAACAGCTTCTTCCCGGCGGCTGTCACTCTACTCAACAACGTACCTCGGTGACTGCCAATCACCACCCCCCCCCCCCCGGACACTTATTATTATTTATTCAAATCATTTGCTATGTCGCTCTTCAAGGGAGATGCTAAATGCATTTCGTTGTCTCTGTACTGTACACTGACAATGACAATTAAAATTGAATCTGAATCTGAATCTGAATCTCTCTCTCCCTCTCATGGTCATTGAAGCAGAATGAGGCTATTCGGCCCGTCGAATCTACTCAACCATTCAATCACAGCTGATCTGCCTGCAATGATCACTTATCCATGGGTTCCAGAGATGCTACCTGACCCGCTGAATTACTCCAGCACTTTGTATCTTTTTTCTTTGACCAGCATATCAATGGTCATACTGTTGGGATGTTCGCTACAGTATGGAGATGCTGTTCGAGTCATAGAGGGATACTGCGTGGAAACAGGCCCTTCGGCCCAACTTGCCCATGCAGACCAACATGCCTCATCGATACTGGTCCCACCTGCCTGCGTTTGGCCCATATCCCTCCAAACCTGTCCAAGCCATGTGTCAGCCAAAATACCTCTTAAACATTGATAGTCCTTGTCTCAACTACCTCCTCCGACAGCTCGTTCCATACACCCAGTACCCTTTGTGTGACAAAGTCACCCCTCGGGCTCCTGTTAAATCTTTTCCCCTTCACCTTAAAGATGACATGTTAATATGTGATTCGGTGGAAAGAGACTGGGATGGATTGGGATGACTAAAGGGATGGGGCGTAAATCATTTAAAATTGGGAGGGGGGGAGAGAGGGGGCAATTC
The DNA here is from genome assembly GCF_028641065.1 of Leucoraja erinaceus. Classification (NCBI taxonomy): domain Eukaryota; kingdom Metazoa; phylum Chordata; class Chondrichthyes; order Rajiformes; family Rajidae; genus Leucoraja; species Leucoraja erinaceus. The sequence continues at coordinate 3,756,615 of NC_073414.1, forward strand.
TTAGCTGTGTATAGACACAAAATGCTGGAGTAACTGAGCGGGTCAGGCAGCATCACTGGCAAACATAGAAACATAGAAAATAGGTGCAGGAGGAGGCCATTCGGCCCTTCAAGCCAGCACCGCCATTCATTGTGATCGTGGCTGATCGTCCCATATCAATAACCCGTGCCTGCCTTCTCCCCATATCCCTTGACTCCACTAGCCCCTAGAGCTCTATCTAACTCTCTCTTAAATCCATCCAGTCACTTGGCCTCCACTGTGCCCTCTGTGGCAGGGAATTCCACAAATTCCCAACTCTCTGGGTGAAAACGTTTTTTTCTTACCTCAGTCTTAAATGACCTCCCCTTTATTCTAAGACTGTGTGTGTGTGGCCCCTGGTTCTGGACTCCCCCAACATTGGGAACATTTTTCCTGCATCTAGTTTGTCCAGTCCTTTTATAATTGTATATGTTTCCATAAGATGCCTTCTAAACTCCAGTGAATACAAGCCTAGTCTTTTCAATCTTTCCTCATATGACGTGACGATTCAGGTCGGAACCATTCTTCCGACTCCTGACTTCAGACTTCTTCTGTCCAAAGAAGGGTCTCGGCTCGAAACGTCACCTACACTATTCAGCCCTAGGCAGAGTTGCTGCCTCACAGCGCTTGCAGTGCCAGAGAGCCGGGTTCGATTCTGGCCACGGGTGCTTGTCTGTACGGAGTTTGTACATTCTCCCCGTGACCTGCGTTGGGTTTTCTCCGAGATCCTTTCCCCCCAAACTCCAAAGACGTACAGGTTTGCTAGTTCATTGGCTTGGTGTAAATGTAAAAATTCTAGGATGGTGTTAAAACGCGGGGATCGCTGTTCGGCGCGGACTCGGTGGGCCAAAGAGGCCTGTCTCCCCTCTGTGTCTCTAAAACTAAAAACTTCCTCCAGAGATGCTGCCTGACCCGCTGAGTAATGCCCCCGTCCCACTTAGGAAACCTGAACGGAAACCTCTGGAGACTTTGCGTCCAACCCAAGGTTTCTGAGGAAGGACATTATTGCCATAGAGGGAGTGCAGAGACGGTTCACCAGACTGATTCCTGGGATGTCAGGACTGTCTTATGAAGAAAGACTGGATAGACTTGGTTTATACTCTCTAGAATTTAGAAGATTGAGAGGGGATCTTATAGAAACTTACAAAATTCTTAAGGGGTTTGACAGGCTAGATGCAGGAAGATTGTTCCCGATGTTGGGGAAGTCCAGGACAAGGGGTCACAGCTTAAGGATAAGGGGGAAATCCTTTAAAACCGAGATGAGAAGAACTTTTTACACACAGAGAGTGGTGAATCTCTGGAACTCTCTGCCACAGAGGGTAGTTGAGGCCAGTTCATTGGCTATATTTAAGAGGGAGTTAGATGTGGCCCTTGTGGCTAAGGGGATCAGGGGGTATGGAGAGAAGGCAGGTACGGGATACTGAGTTGGATGATCAGCCATGATCATATTGAATGGCGGTGCAGGCTTGAAGGGCCGAATGGCCTACTCCTGCACCTAATTTCTATGTTTCTATGTTTCTATGTTTCCGTGCGGTTCCCGGAGGGTGCCGGAGGTTGCAGGTAGTGGAAGCAGGTAGGGAGACTGACAAAAACCTCCAGGAACCGCACGGAAACCTTGGGTGGGGCGCAAAGTCTCCAGAGGTCTCCTAAGTGGGACAGGGGTGGTGCAGCATTTTGTGTCCTATCTTCGGTGTAAAGCAGCATCTGCAGTTCCTTCCTATTCAATTCCGAGCTGTGTGCCGTGAATGGCCTGCTGACTTGCTAAACAGATACAGGATGATGTAACCTGGTCTATGTTTGACTTCCATTGGCCCCCTGTGATGTAATGTGCCTTCAAGTCAACCTATCGCATTAACAGCGGAAAATCATTGCCATGCAAGAATGCAGCCTTGCCTGCTCCTAATTGGTTGCAGGGTGACGATTTAAATATGAATGAGAAGGTGCCTGGGGCTGTGTGACCTAGATTGGAGACTGGATGTGAAATACTTTAAATCCACGGCCTGCTACTGGTCTACTTCACAGCTCTCAGCTTTCGGGACTTTCCATGCCTGCCGATTACCTCACAGTAACCCAAACGTCACCACATGTGGCTGCCAGATGTCTCGAAGCAGCTTCGGAGAGTCAAGCCTGTTCAATCTTATAGAGGTGTATAAAGAGAGGTTTGGTCTCCAAATCTGAGGAAGGACATTCTTGCCATAGAGGGAGTACAGAGAAGGTTCACCAGACTGATTCCTGGGATGTCAGGACTTTCATATGAAGAAAGACTGGATAGACTTGGCTTGTACTTGCTAGAATTTAGAAGATTGAGGGGGGATCTTATAGAAACTTACAAAATTCTTAAGGGTAGACAAAAAAGCTGGAGAAACTCAGCAGGTGAGCAGCATCTATGGAGCGAAGGAAATAGGCAACATTTTGGGCCGAAACGTTGCCTATTTCCTTTGCTCCATAGATGCTGCTGCACCCGCTCAGTTTCTCCAGCTTTTTTGTGTACCTTCGATTTTCCAGCATCTGCAGTTCCTTCTTGAACAAAATTCTTAAGGGGTAGGACAGGCTAGATGCAGGAAGATTGTTCCCGATGTTGGGGAAGTCCAGTACAAGGGGTCACAGTTTAAGGATAAAGGGGAAATCTTTTAGGACTGAGATGAGAAAAACATTTTTTACACAGAGTGTGGTGAATCTGTGGAATTCTCTGCCACAGAAGGTAGTTGAGGCCACAGTTCATTGGTTATATTTAAGAGGGAGTTAGATGTGGCCCTTGTGGCTAACGGGATCAGGGGGTATGGAGAGAAGGCAGGTACAGGATACTGAGTTGGATGATCAGCCATGATCATATTGAATGGCGGTGCAGGCTCGAAGGGCTGAATGGCCTCTACTCCTGCACCTATTTTCTATGTTTCTATGTTTCTATAAAATCTTGAGAGGAATAGATTCCACGGCAATGGGCCAAATAAGTGGCAAGGGTGGGGGATAAATTTGTGTAACCAGTATTGAATGTATGTATAGCCTTAGAGAATGTCGGATGGAGTTTTGTAAGGATTATGGTATTATATATATTCATTTCTCGAATAAAGTATTTTTTGAATTAAAAAAAAATAAATGGGGTAGATACACAGAGTCTCCTGTCTGGAGTAGGGCAATCGAGGACCAGAGGACATAGGTTTAAATAAGGTGAAGGGGGAAAGATTTAATAGGAATCTGAGGGGTAACTTTATCACACAAGGGTGGTGGGTGTATGGAACAAGCTGCCAGCTACATGGAGGTAGTTGAGGCTGGGACTATCCCAACATTTAAGAAACAGTTAGACAGGTACATAGATAGGACAGGTTTGGAGGGATATGGACCAAGCGCAGTCAGGTGGAACTATTGGCATTGGCTAATGTGGGCAAGTTGGGCCGAAGGGCCTGTTTCCAAGCAGTATCACTCTATAACTCTCAATGTCACATGTATCCGACACAGAACTATTAAACTCTTGTAAAAACAAGGAACTGCAGATACCTGTTTTAAAAAAAAAAAAGATACACAGTGTTGGAGTAATTCAGTGGGGTCAGGCAGCCGTCTCATTAATTAAAACTAAAGGAAGCCAGAAGTGGCAGTGATATTGTTGAGTTTCAGTTAGTTCAGGGAATAAAACACAAGGGGTGGGTTGATGGAGCACAGGCTCCAATAGCTGTGACTAAGGCAGAGGGAGGTTCTGGGGAACGAGAATGAGTGGGTTAGGTTTAACTTCACACAGATTAGTTTAGTTTAGTTTATTCACTTGTATTCACCGGAGTTTTAGAAGATGAGGTGAGGAGTTTTAGAAGGATGAGGGGGGATCTTATATAAACATATAAAATTATAAAAGGACTGGACAAGCTAGATGCAGGAAAAATGTTCCCAATGTTGGGCGAGTCCAGAACCAGGGGTCACACACAGTCTTAGAATAAAGGGGAGGTCATTTAAGACTGAGGTGAGAAAACACTTTTTCACCCAGAGAGTTGGGAATTTGTGGAATTCCCTGCCACAGAGGGCAGTGGAGGCCAAGTCACTGGATGGATTTAAGAGAGAGTTAGATAGAGCTCTAGGGACTGGTGGAGTCAAGGGATATGGGGAGAAGGCAGGCACGGGTTATTGATAAGGGGACGATCAGCCATGATTACAATGAAAGGCGGTGCTGGTTTGAAGGGCCGAATGGCCTCCTCCTGCACCTATTTTCTATGTTTCTATGTTTAGTTCAACTTAATTTAGTTTAGTTTAGTTAGTTTAGTTTAGTTTAGATTAGTTTGGATTAGTTTAGTTTATTGATGCAGCACAAAGATCAGGTTCAAACACGAGTCACCAGAGCTGTGGGTAACAGCGGGCCACAGATTAGACTGAGCCATGTTTTTTGGACGAAAGGAAGTGACTCAAATCTTTGGACTTGGAGAGAAGGAGGTGGCTGGGTATCTCGTGAAAACCTGTTATCTCATCGGAGCCATTCATTTCCTGCCCTCTGCCTATCTCCCCCACCTGCTTGGTATGTGGAGAGCGTGTGTGTGGGTCTGAGCTCAGTGTCTGGGGCTCAGAGACAACCCCTGCGGTACAGCTTTATATTACAGCCTGCAATAAAATCCTAGATACTTCAGATTCCGTACACCCACCTGTGTGAAAAAGTAGCCCATCAAATAACTCCCCATCTCACCCTAAACCAAAGGTACACAAAAAAGCTGGAGAAACTCAGCGGGTGCAGCAGCATCTATGGAGCGAAGGAAATAGGCAACGTTTCGGGCCAAAACCCTCTCCTTCGCTCCATAGATGCTGCTGCACCCTCTGAGTTTCTCCAGCTTTTTTGTGTACCTTCGATTCTCCAGCATCTGCAGTTCCTTCTTAATCACCCTAAACCAATGTCCTCTGGTTCTTAATTCCCCTAGAGTCACGGAGTCACAGCGTGGAAACAGGCCCTACAGCCCAACTTGCCCACACCTGCCAACATGTCCCAGCTACACTAGTCCCACCAGCCCGCATATGGTCCATATCCCTCTAAACCTGTCCTATCCATGTACCTGTCTAACTGTTTCTAAAATGTAGGGATAATCCCAGCCTCAACTACCTCCTCTGGCAGCTCGTTCCATACACCCACCACCCTTTGTGTGAAAAGGTTACCCCTCAGATTCCTATTAAATATTTTCCTCTTCACCTTAAACCTATGTCCTCTGGTCCTCGATTCACCTACTCTGGGCAAGAGACTGTGCATCTACCCGATCAATTCCTCTCAATGTTTTATACCTATTCTGGGTCAAAGACTCTGGGCATTCAACCTATTTATTCTGCTCTTGATCTTATACACCTCTGAAAGTTCATCCCTCACCCTCTTGCCTTCCAAGGAATGAATTCCTAGCCTGCCCAATGTCTCCCTATAGCTCAGGCCCACAGGTTTTGGCGTCAAACATCGATGTCAAACTGTGGGGTTGTTTGGTCTGGGGCAGTACAGGGTGTTTAGTATTATTAATGTTACGTGTACTGAGGTACAGTGAAAAGCTTCACTTTGCATGCTACACAAATAAAATCAGAGGCACCACACACAAACACAACCACATCAAACTCAAGTCCAACAGGTGGAGCAAAGGGGAAGATACAGGAGTGCAGAATATAGTTCTCAGCATTGTAGCACATCAGTTCCACAGACCATATAACAATTACAGCACGGAAACAGGCCATCTCGGCCCTACAAGTCCGTGCCGAACAACTTTTTTTTCCCCTTAGTCCCACCTGCCTGCACTCATACCATAACCCTCCATTCCCTTCTCATCCATATGCCTATCCAATTTATTTTTAAATGATACCAATGAACCTGCCTCCACCACTTCCACTGGGAGCTCATTCCACACCGCTACCACTCTCTGCGTAAAGAAGTTCCCCCTCATATTACCCCTAAACTTCTGCCCCTTAATTCTGAAGTCATGTCCCCTTGTTTGAATCTTCCCTATTCTCAAAGGGAAAAGCTTGTCCACATCAACTCTGTCTATCCCTCTCATCATTTTAAAGACCTCTATCAGGTCCCCCCTTAACCTTCTGCACTCCAGAGAATAAAGACCTAACTTATTCAACCTATCTCTGTAACTTAGTTGTTGAAACCCAGACAAAGTCCAATGTCCGCAATGGGGTAGAGGTGAATTGGACAGTAGCCTAGCTAATGGAAGGGCCATTCACAAGCCAGTTCTCTAGAGCAGTGATTCACAACCTGGGGTCAGATGGCCCCCCCATGGCAAATTTCAGGGGGGGCCACAGAAAAATGTTGGGATTTAAGGGGCCACAGGTTCAATGAAGGGGGCCACAGAGCTACCTGTTGCCTCCTAAATTTCAGTTCTAATAAATTCAAAACTATGTAGTTGAAATATTATTGATGTTTGTGGAATAGAATAAAAAATAATCTATGTGTGCAATTAATAAACACTGATATTATTATAATATTGAAGTACTTTTTTCCACTAATAATGTCAGTGGGGGGGGCACAGAAAAATTAAAAGATCCCAAGGGGGCCATGAGCTAAAAAAAGGTTGGGGACCACTGCTCTAGAGTTTTCAGAACATGCTTTTGTAAAGCCTTAGGTAGACAAAAATGCTGGAGAAACTCAGCGGGTGCAGCAGCATCTATGGAGGGAAGGAAATAGGTAACGTTTCAGGCTGAAACCCTTCTTCAGAATTTGTAAAGCGTTACTCGTTAACGTTGCATTACTATTAGGTTAGTTTAGTTTCATTTTGTTTATAGATACAGCACAGAAACAGGCCCTTCGGCCCACCGAGTCCATGCCGACCAGCGATCACCCCATACACAACACTATCCTACACACACTAGGGACAATTTACATTCAGACCAAGCCAATTAACTTACAAACCTGTACGTCTTTGGAACGTGGGATGAACCACCCTGAGAAAACCCTACGCAGGTCACGGGGAGAAGGTACAAACTCAGTACAGACAGCACCCGTGGCCAGGATCGAACCCGGGTCTCTGGCGCTGTGAGGCAGCAACTCTACCGCTGAGCCACCGTGCCCGCCCACAAATATAGAGGAAGGTCAAATAAAAATGACCTTCGACTCCCTGGGGAACAGACCATTGTGCGGGCACATGGTGGAAATCCCCCCAGTAAATCTTCCCACTCCGTTAATAGCCACCGGTCTCCTTGTGTCTCCTGCTGTGACTGGCTGTCTGCTTCAGGAGAGACTCAGACAGCAATTTGAAGAGTAGAGTACATAGTCTGCAAAGAACTAGTTTAGTTTAGTTTATTGTTGCGCATACCAAGGTACAGTGAAAAGCTTTTGGTGCGTGATATCCAGTCAGCAGAAAGACAACACATGATGACAGTCACCAGTCTGAAGAAAGGTCTCGACCCGAAACGTCACCTATTTCCTTCGCTCCATCGATGCTGCCTCTCCCGCTGAGTTTCTCCAGCACTTTTGTCTACCTTCTATTTTCCAGCATCTGCAGTTCCTTCTGAAAACATGATCACAATCGATCTGTTTACAGTTAATAGATACACGATAAGGGAATAACGTTTAGTGCAAGGTAAAGCCAGCAAAATCTGATCAAGAATAGTCCGAGAGTCATCGAAGGGGTAGATAGTAGTTCAGGTCTGCTCCCTGGTTGCGGGAGGATGATTCAGTTGCCTGTTAACAGCTGGGAAGAAACTGTCCCTGAATCTGGAGGGTGTGTGTTTTCACACTTCTGTACCTTTTGCCCGATGGGAGAGGGGAGAAGAGGGAGTGGGCCCTTATCCTCCTGCGCTCCATGGACTTGAGACCCAGCCTACTCAACCTCTCCCTGCAGCTCACACCCCCTAGTCCTGACAACATCCTCATAAATCTTTTCTGAACCCTTTCAAGCTTGACAATATCTTTCCTATAACATGGTGCCCAGAACTGAACACAATATTCTAAATGCGGTCTCACCAACGTCTTATACAACTGCAACATGTCATCCCAACTTCTATACTCAATACTGACTAATGAAGGCCAAAGTGCCAAAAGCCTTTTTGACCACCTTATCTACCTGCGACTCAACCTTCAAGGAACCATGCACCTGTACTCCTAGATCCCTCTGCTCTACAACACTATCCAGAGGCCGACCATTTACTGTGTAGGTCCTGCCCTTGTTTGACGTCCCAAAATGCGACATCACACACTACTCTGTATTAAATTTGATCAACAATTCCTCCGCCCACCTGGCCAATTGATCCAGTTCCTGCTGCAATCATTCACAATCTCCTCCACTATCTGCAAAACCACTCACTTTTGTACCATCAGCAAACTTGCTAATCTTGCCCTGTATGTTCTCATCCAAATCATTGATGTAGATGACAAACAGTAACGGGCCCAGCACCGAACCCTGAGGCACACCACTAGTCACAGGCATCCAGTCTGACAAGCAACCTTCCACCATCACCCTCTGCTTCCTTCCATGGAGCCAATTTGCTATCCATTCAGCTATCTCTCCTTGGATCCCATGCGATCTAACCTTCCCGAACAGCCTACCATGTGGAACCTTGTCGAACGCCTTACAAGGATTGTAATATGTTTAAGAAGGAACTGCAGATGCTGGAAAATCGAAAAATGCTGGCGAAACTCAGTGGGTGAGGCAGCGTCTATGGAGCGAAGGAATAGGTGACATTTGTACAGGGTCTTGGTGAGACCACACCTGGAGTATTGCGTACAGTTTTGGTCTCCAAATCTGAGGAAGGACATTATTGCCATAGAGGCAGTGCAGAGACGGTTCACCAGACTGATTCCTGGGATGTCAGGACTGTCTTATGAAGAAAGACTGGATAGACTTGGTTTATACTCTCTAGAATTTAGAAGATTGAGAGGGGATCTTATAGAAACTTACAAAATTCTTAAGGGGTTGGACAGGCTAGATGCAGGAAGATTGTTCCCGATGTTAGGGAAGTCCAGGACAAGGGGTCACAGCTTAAGGATAAGGGGGAAATCCTTTAAAACCGAGGTGAGAAGAACTTTTTTCACACAGAGAGTGGTGAATCTGTGGAACTCTCTGCCACAGAGGGTAGTTGAGGCCAGTTCATTGGCTATATTTAAGAGGGAGTTAGATGTGGCCCTTGTGGCTAAGGGGATCAGGGGGTATGGAGAGAAGGCAGGTACGGGATACTGAGTTGGATGATCAGCCATGATCATATTGAATGGCGGTGTAGGCTCGAAGGGCCGAATGGCCTACTCCTGCACCTATTGTCTATGTTTCTATGTTTCTATGTTTCTATGTTTCGGGTCAAAACTTTTTCTTATCTGATGAAGGGTTTCGACCCGAAACGTTGCCTATTTCCTTCGCTCCGTAGATGCTGCCTCATCCAAAGGATTGTAATACAGCTGTTTAATAATATGTTTGACATTTAAGAATATGTATTTAGATAATTGGGTGGTTTTGTATTATGGGGTGGTGAGTTTGTTTGATATTGTTTTGCATTACACATATTATTCTTGCAATATTGATTTAATTAATTTTTGTGTGTAAAAAAAAGTTAACCTTGCCAAGACAGAAACCAACTTGCCTGAAGTTGGTCACTGGAGTGTGGAAAAAGGCAGTGTTTAAATTAATTAATGGCACCATGCGGTTGTAGAATTACAGACGGTCTGATGTTTAATGAGGCCACAGTTATTGTGCCTGCAGTTTTAGTGGTTGGATGTTATCAGAAGTTATTAAAGGTTAACATGAGTGATTATTTTGTTACGGCTCAATAGCTGAGCAGAATTGGTCTGATGCAAGTTCACAAGTTATACTGAATGCATTTTGTGTCTACCTTCCATTTAAACCAGCATCTGCACAAGTTATAGGAGCAGAATTAGGTGGTTTGGCCTATCGAGTCTACTCCGCCATTCAATCATGGCTGATCACTGCCTCCTAATCCCATTCTCCTGCCTTCTCCCCACAACCCTTGACACCCGTTCGAATCAAGAATTTGTCTAAGGTACACAAAAAAGCTGGGGAAACTCAGCGGGTGCAGCAGCATCTATGGAGCTGAGTTTATGACATAGAAACATAGAAACATAGAAATTAGGTGCAGGAGTAGGCCATTCGGCCCTTCGAGCCTGCACCGCCATTCAATATGATCATGGCTGATCATCCAACTCAGTATCCCGTACCTGCCTTCTCTCCATACCCCCTGATCGCCTTAGCCACAAGGGCCATATCTAACTCCCTCTTAAATATAGCCAATGAACTGGCCTCAACTACCCTCTGTGGCAGAGAGTTCCAGAGATTCACCACTCTCTGTGTGAAAAAAGTTCTTCTCATCTCGGTTTTAAAGGATTTCCCCCTTATCCTTAAGCTGTGACCCCTTGTCCTGGACTTCCCTAACATCGGGAACAATCTTCCTGCAGGACTCCGTTGATGCTGCTGCACCCGCTGAGTTTCTCCAGATTTTTTGTGTACCGTCGATTTTCCAGCATCTGCAGTTCCTTCTTAAACAAGAATTTGTCTATCTTTGTTTTAAAAAATATCCACTGACTTGGCCTCCACAGCCCTCTGTGGCAATGAGTTCCACAGATTAAGTACCCTCTGATTAAAGGTGAGTGAGTGGGAGATTGAATGGGTCATCCCCGACTGCCAGCAACAGTGCCAAGTATTGATCGGGCTCTCAATGGTCTCCTGATCCTTGGCTTGCTCAGCAGACCAGTGTGATAGCTGCCAACTAGTCATGGGTATTGGATGCAGCTGTTGGCAGCAATGCCGCTGGCCCATGAATGAATGCTGAAGGCACGGCTGTGTCCCCTGGGCTAAAAATATCAGTGCACAGCCTGGATCTCACGGTGTCTATCGTGTGGTACAAAGACATGCAAGTGTGTACCATTGTTGCACATGTGTAACATTGTTGCAAATATGCAGCAAGCATGCAGCATTTAGCTTTCATAGCAAAAGAATTTGAGTATAGGAGCTGGGAGGTTCTACTGCAGTTGTACAGGGTCTTGGTGAGACCACACCTGGAGTATTGCGTACAGTTTTGGTCTCCAAATCTGAGGAAGGACATTCTTGCCATAGAGGGAGTACAGAGAAGGTTCACCAGACTGATTCCTGGGATGTCAGGACTTTCATATGAAGAAAGACTGGATAGACTCGGCTTGTACTCGCTAGAATTTAGGAGAATCTTATAGAAACGTACAAAATTCTTAAGGGGTTGGACAGGCTAGATGCAGGAAGATTGTTCCCGATGTTGGGGGAGTCCAGGACAAGGGGTCACAGCTTAAGGATAAGGGGGAAATCCTTTAAAACCGAGATGAGAAGAACATTTTTCACACAGAGAGTGGTGAATCTTTGGAACTCTCTGCCACAGAGGGTAGTTGAGGCCACAGTTCATTGGCTATATTTAAGAGGGAGTTAGATGTGGCCCTTGTGGCTAGGGGGATCAGGGGGTATGGAGAGAAGGCAGGTACGGGATACTGAGTTGGATGATCAGCCATGATCATATTGAATGGCGGTGCAGGCTCGAAGGGCCGAATGTCCTACTCCTGCACCTATTTTCTATGTTCTATGTTTCTAATGCACCTGCAAGTATGTAGCATTTTTGCAATTGTGCAGCATTGCTGCAAATATTCACCATTATGTATATAGCGCCGCAGAATTGTGCACCTATCCCTCCCCCTCTCCCTTTTGTTTTTGTTTTCTGTTTCTTGTTTTTTTTTTTTTTTTTTGTACTAAATTATATGTATGCACTGAGTACGAGCTGCTTTTAATCTCATTGTACATGTATAGTGACAATAAATGGCATATCTACATCTAAATATCAATGCACCTTTCGTATTGTTTAAGAAACAGTTGGACAGTTACATGGATACGACAGGTTTAGAGGGATATGGGCCAAACGGAGGCAGGTGGGACTAGTGTAGCTGGGATATGCTACGTAGTCGGTGTGGGCAAGTTGGGCCGAAGGGCCTGTTTCCACGCTGTACCACTCTATGGCTCTAAGCATGTAACATTGCTGCAAGTGTGTAGCACCATTATAGGTACAATGATGATATTATATTAAGCTGGAAGGTACACAAAAATGCTGGAGAAACTCAGCGGGTGCAGCAGCATCTATGGAGCGACGGAAATAGGCAACGTTTCGGGCCGAATAAGAACCGTTTTAGGAAATAGGCAACGTTTCGGGCCGAAACCCTTTCGGGTTTCGTCCCGAAACGTTGCCTATTTCCTTCGCTCCATAGATGCTGCTGCACCCACTGAGTTTCTCCAGCATTTTTGTCTACCTTCGATTTGCCAGCATCTGCAGTTCCTTCTTAAACACATTACATTAAGCTGGAAAGAGTGCAGAGAGGATTTACGAGGATGTTGCCGGGACTTGAGGATCTGAGCTACGGGAGAGGTTGAGCAGGCTTGGACTTTATTCCTTGGAGCACAGGAGGCTGAGGGGTGATCTTATAGTGTTAGAAACATAGAAACATAGAAATTAGGTGCAGGAGTAGGCCATTCGGCCCTTCGAGCCTGCACCGCCATTTAATATGATCATGGCTGATCATCCAACTCAGTATCCCGTACCTGCCTTCTCTCCATACCCTCTGATCCCCTTGGCCACAAGGGCCACATCTAACTCCCTCTTAAATATAGCACATATATATTTGCAGCAATGCTGTTGTATAAGATCAGTAGGGGAATAGATACCTGAGGGGTAAGATTTTCAAATGGGTATATGGAACGAGCTGCCAGAGGAGGTAGTTGAGGCTGGGATTAACGTAGACTGGGTATCTTGGTCAGCATGGGGAGGTTGGGCCGAATGTAGGCCTGGGTATCTTGGTCAGCATGGGGAGGTTGGGCCGAAGGGCCTCTTAATATGTAGCATTATTTCAAATATGTAGCACTATTCCAAATATGTAGCATTATTTCAAATATCTAGTATTGTCCCAAGTAATGTAATGTTATTGCAACTATGTAGCATTGTTGCAACTATGTAGCATTGTTGGAACTATGAAGCATTGTTGGAACTATGAAGCATTGTTGGAACTATGTTGCATTGTTGCAAGTATGAAGGATAGAGGGGAAATCCTTTAAGACCGAGATGAGAAAAACATTTTCTCCTAATCTGAGGAAAGACATTCTTGCCATAGAGGGAGTACAGAGAAGGTTCCAGACTGATTCCTGGGATGTCAGGACTTTCATATGAAGAAAGACTGGATAGACTCGGCTTGTACTCGCTAGAATTTAGAAGATTGCGGGGGGATCTTATAGAAACTTACAAAATTCTTAAGGGGTTGGACAGGCTAGATGCAGGAAGATTGTTCCCGATGTTGGGGAAGTCCAGAACAAGGGGTCACAGTTTAAGGATAAGGGGGAAATCTTTTAGGACCAAGATGAGAAAAACATTTTTCACACAGAGAGTGGTGAATCTCTGGAACTCTCTGCCACAGAAGGCAGTTGAGGCCACAGTTCATTGGCTATATTTAAGAGGGAGTTAGATGTGGCCCTTGTGGCTAAAGGGATCAGGGGGTATGGAAAGAAGGCAGGTACGGGATACTGAGTTGGATGATCAGCCATTATCACATTGAATGGCGGTGCAGGCTCGAAGGGCCGAATGGCCTCTACTCCTGCACCTATTTTCTATGTTTCTATGAAGCGTTGTTGCAACTATGAAGCATTGTGCTTTCCCTCCGATAGCGCGGCGCTCCCTCAATACAGAGTGTGATGGCGCCAGTCCTGGCCGCTATACACCACTGTGTACAGTGTCTTGTACAGTGGGCACAAGGTGTTTAAGATGTGAAGTTCCCTGTACAGAACATAGACACAAAATGCTGGAGTAACTCAGCGGGACAGGCAGCATCTCCGGATAGACGTTTCGGGTCGAGACCCTTCTGCAGACCTATACAGAGAGTGTCCCACTGACATACATTAAAAGGAAGAAAACAAACATGGGTTGTAGTTGAACTGGCAGGTGTGAAACATTGGGAATGTGTAGGAAGGAACCGCAGATGCGAAGATAAGATACAAAATGCTGGAGTAACTCAACGGGACAGGTTGGCATCGCTGGAGAGAAGGAGTGTGTGTGTGTGTGTGTGTGTGTGTGTGTGTGTGTGTGTGTGTGTGTGTGTGTGTGTGTGTGTACATGTGTGTGTGTGTCTCTGTTTGGTGTGTGTGTGTGTGTGTGTGTGTGTGTGTGTGTGTGTGTGTGTATGTGTGTGTATGTGTGTGTGTGTGTGTGTGTGTGTGTGTGTGTGTGTGTGTGTGTGTGTGTGTGTGTGTGTGTGTGTGTATGAGTGTGTGTGTGTGTCTGTGGGTACATGTGTGTGTGTCTCTCTTTGGGTGTGTGTGTGTGTGTGTGTGTGTGTGTGTGTGTGTGTGTGTGTGTGTGTGTGTGTGTGTGTGTGTGTGTGTGTGTGTGTGTGTGTGTGTGTGTGTGTGTGTGTGTGTCTCTCTCTCTTTGGGTACGTGTGTGTGTGTGTGTGTGTGTGTGTGTGTGTGTGTGTGTGTGTGTGTGTGTGTGTGTGTCAGCCATTCCTTCTCTCCGGAGACTGCTAACCTGTCCCGCTGAGTTACTCCAGCGTTTTGTGCCTTGTCTGCCGCGAGTCGCTGGGACGCGGCCCCTTTAAGAAGGGGACAAACCAAAGTAGCAACAAGCCTCGACTTGTCAGACTTGTGTTTGCGTCAGGCGGGAGAGTGACACCGTGTTAGAGGGAGCCTTTAGTAGCAGTGTAAGGCTGACCGTCAATGACACAGTTTGATCAGCATCGCCGGAGAGAATTACAAAACAATAACAACCCCGAACAACCCCAGAACCTGCGCCGCCAAAACAAGAAGGTCTGTGTTTTGAATGCCAGCATTTCTCTGCAATAATCATCGCAGAGAACAACACCTCTGGGAGACACTGAGAGCTTTAATGTATATTTCAATTTTTTAAAAACTGATTTATTTTATTAATCTGCATGTGTTTCCCTCCCTCCCCCCTCCCTCCTCCCTCCCATAGAAGGTGCCGAGAGGGTCAAGGATTTGTGCGATTTTCAAAAAACACGATGCAATCCTAACGAGTGAAATTGATCGATCAACCATCGGGTTAGTTTGTTTCAACCTGCTCGGCGCTAGAGTCATAGAATCACACAACTCGGACACAGGCCCTTCGGCCCAACTTGCCTATGCCTGCCAACCAGCCCACATCCCGCTAAACCTGTCCAATGAACAGAATTAAAAAAACAAGAAGAATGTCTCGCTTTTACTCGTACATAGAAAATAGAAAATAGGTGCAGGAGGAGGCCATTCGGCACTTCCAGCCAGACCACCTTGTTTCATGTTTGGAGATGCAGCGTGGAAACAGGCACTTCGGCCCACCGAGTCTATGCTGACCCGTTCACACTAGAAACATAGAAACATAGAAATTAGGTGCAGGAGTAGAGGCCATTCGGCCCTTCGAGCCTGCACCGCCATTCAATATGATCATGGCTGATCATCCAACTCAGTATCCCGTACCTGCCTTCTCTCCAAACCCCCTGATCCCCTTAGCCACAAGGGCCACATCTAACTCCCTCTTAAATATAGCCAATGAACTGGCCTCAACTACCCTCTGTGGCAGAGAGTTCCAGAGATTCACCACTCTCTGCGTGAAAAAAGTTCTTCTCATATCGGTTTTAAAGGATTTCCCCTTTATCCTTAAGCTGTGACCCCTTGTCCTGGACTTCCCTAACATCGGGAACAATCTTCCTGCACTAGTTCTATGTTTCTCATCCACAATTTACAGGGAGGCATTTAACTTACAAATCCGCAAGTCTTTGGGATGTGGGTGGGAGCGGGAGGAAACACAGATGGGTCATAGGGAGAAGGTGAAAAATCCACGCACACACACACACACAGAGCAGCCGAAGTTAGGATCGAACCCGGGTCTCTGGCGCTGCAAGGCAACAGCTCCGTCGCCGTGCCGCCCCCTCTATATTGATAGGGGGGTGATTATTTACACACGGTGAACTTTATACCTGTTTTCCACGCATGTTTGGAAAAAAAACAAAAAACTCGAAGATGTAGATTTGGAGAACAAGCGCTCCAAAACGATGCTTTCACATTTAAAAGTCACCGTGTAGTAAAAATTCCATTCCGTCACCCGATGAAGGGACTTAGATTAATCTTGCGACGGTTTACACTAAAGACAAGGATGCACTTTCGTACTGTGTAGCTAGCCCCCTTACAATGTAACAAAGCGTTATGGGCTCCTAGATACTTTTCCACTCAATGTAACCCGAGAAATATAATGGAATGGAAACACATCGGCTGCGTTGACGTCTAGAGGTATTGGCATTTTAGGTTGAATGTACTGTGTGTTCCTCCCATGTTTGAAGGCGGCTTCGCTCTGAATGTTCCTCACTGACTGCTTAACATGTGGATGTTTGTTTGCAAACAATCCAAGGGGCCCCCGGGGTGATCTTAGCGGCGCTGTGTGGAGAGGCAAGGGACTGCAGCGATCCAGCCGGGAAACAGGCCCTTCGGCCCAACTTGCCCACGCCGGCCCAACATGTCCCAGCTACACTAGTGTGCAAGAAGGAACTGCAGATGCTGGAGAATCTGCAATAATGAGAATCGAAGGTAGACAAAATTGCTGGAGAAACTCAGCGGATGCGGCAGCATCTATGGAGCGAAGGAAATAGGCAACGTTTCGGGACGAAACGTTGCCTATTTCCTTCACTCCATAGCTGCTGGAGTTTCTCCAGCAATATTATCTACCAGCACTAGTCCCACCTGCCCGCGTTTGATCCATATCCCTCCAAACCCGTCCTATCCATGTACCTGTCTAACTGTTTCTTAAACGTTGGGATAGTCCCTGCCTCAACTACCTCCTCTGGCAGCTTGTTCCATACACCCACCACCCTTTGTGTGAAAAAGTTACCCCTCAGATTCCTATTAAATCTTTTCCCCTTCACATTGAACCTATGTCCTCTGGTCCTCGATTCACCTACTCTGGGCAAGAGACTCTGTGCATCTACCCGATCTATTCCTCTCATGATTTTGTACACCTCTATAAGATCAACCCTCATCCTCCTGCGCTCCAGGGATTGGAGTCCCAACCTGCTCAACTGCAGTATGTAACTTCCAGCCTGATACATAACACACACACTCTCTCTCTCTATCTCTCTCTCACGGCGCTCCCTCTGTGCTACTAAACATAGTCTACATCTCCCGTTCCCCTCTCCCCTCACTCTCAGTCTGAAGAAGGGTGTCGACCCGAAACGTCACCTGTTTCTTCTCTCCAGAGAATGACTCAACATGGCCAGGCAGCATCTCTGGAGAGAAGGAATGGGTTGTTAAGTCAACTTTTCAATGCGTCGATGAGACTAGATGTGGAATACCATGTCCAGTTTTGGTCCCTGTATTTAATCGACAATAGGTACAGGAGTAGAGGCCATTTGGCCCTTCGAGCCAGCAGCGCCATTCAATGTGATCATGGCTGATCATCCTCAATCAGTGCCCCGTTCCTGCCTTCTCCCCATATCCCCTGACCCCGCTATTTTTAAGAGCCCTATCTAGCTCTCTCTTGAAAGCATCCAGAGAACCTGCCTCCACCGCCCGCTGAGGCAGAGAATTCCACAGACTCACCACTCTCTGTGAGAAAAAGTGTTTCCTCGTCTCTGTTCTAAATGGCCTACCCCTTATTCTTAAGAAAGGATATGGAGATGTAAATCTCCAATTTCAAGCAATTACCCACCCTCCCCAATTGCTCACCGTGGTCCCACACATTTCCCCAGCCACCCTGCTCCTTCCCCCTCCTCCGAACAACCATCTCCCATCCCTGAGATCCCCCCAGTTCCCTTTTATCCCACAGAGGGTGGTGGGTGCCTGGGACATGCTGCCAGGGGGGGTGGTGTAAGCAGATACGATTTGCGACCTTTCAGAAGGTTTTAGATGGGGCACATTTACGAGGGCTTTAAATAACGGTGCAGCAGGTGGAGCTGCTGCTTCTAAAGTTCATAAGTCACAGGAGCAGAATTAGGCCATTCGGCCCATCGAGCCTACTCCGCCATTCACTCATGTCTGATCTATCTTTCCCACCCAATCCCATTCTCCTGACTTCTCCCCATAACCCCTGACACCCGTACTAATCAAGAATCCATCAAACTCCGTCTTAAAAATACCCACTGACTTGTCCTCCACAGCCTTCAACAGATTCACCACCCTCTGACAAAAGAAATTCCTCCTCTTCTCCTTTCTAACGGCACATTCTTTTATTCTGAGGCTATGGTCCCTGGCATTAGACTCTCTCACTAGTGGAAACATCCTCTCCGCATCCACTCTGGACCAAAAGGTCTTTCATAACATGGGCTTTTCCGAGGCAGCGTGAAGTGTAGATGGAATCGATGGTGGATGGAGAGTTTTCCTGGTGCCAGAATCCGTTTGAGTGCCAGAGACCCGGGTTTAGTCCTTAAGGATGTGTCAGGTGCTATGGAAATGCAGGTTTCTCTGTGTGATGGAGTAGGCATTATAGTTTAGTTGCTAGTTTATTGTCACGTGTGCAGAGGTACAGTGGAGAGCTTTGATATTAACGAGGGGCTGTTTGATTGCCAGCAGGTGTGGAACAGCATGGCCAAACCATTCGACGAGGGAACACCGTCTGATCCGCGCGCCCAGGAACGCATCGGTTCCAGCCTCGCCAACTGCAGTACCAGCGGCCGCGGGCAATACCTGCCCCGTGCCCACCTGCCCAGGTGCCAGGGAGACTACAGCGACCATTCGCCGACAGCTCCGAGCTTCAGGGGGCATCTGACGTGCGGCATGAACGCCACGGCCAACAGTTCACTGCCTGGTAAGTCCGCAGATCACCAGCGTGGGGGTCAAGTGCCACCCTTAGACCAGCGTCGTTCCCCCTCAATCTCTGCACTGCTGCTCTGCCATGACAAGGGGGAGAGATCAGCGTCTCAGCCTCTCGCCTCTAGCATCAACTTCAACTTCCAGAAATTTGAGCAATAAAAGACAAAAAAGCTTCTCCCCCCCCCCTCCCCTTTTATCAGGCTTTCTGCCACAGCTAGGGTATGTCCCATTCACCTCTACCCCGTTGCAGACATTGGACTTTGTCCATGGGAATCATTCACTAACGACACTAAAGAACTAGGTGGATATGGATAGGACATCTTTAGAGGGATATGGGCAAGTGGGTCAAGTTGGGCCGAAGGGCCTGTTTCCACACTATATGACTCTATGACACCAAAGGAACTGCAGGTGCTGGGCTGGTATATACCGAAGATGGACACAAAGTGCTGGAGTAACTCAGCGGGTCAGTCAGCATCTCTGGGGAAAAATGACGGGTGGCTTTTCGGGTTGGGACCCTTCTTCATACCCGCAACACCATCCATCTCTATCAAAGCTGAGAACTATATCCTGCACTGTGTCTCCCCCCATGCCCCGCCTGCAGTGTTGAAGGGTTGTATCTATGTCAACTAGCCCGTGGCGTTTTAGGATGCCACCAGGTCATCAGCTGAGCACCTTCAGAGGAGGTCCAAGGACATGTGGTTATCCTTCACTTAGTTTAGTTTTGTGCTTAATTTTAGATATATAGCAGGTCTCTTTGGCCAGCCGAGTCCACACTGACTATCGATCACCCCCTCACACTCGTTCTATGTTATCCCACTTTCTCATCCACTCCCTACACACTAGGGACAGTTTGCAGAGGGCCAATTAATCTGCAAACCCGCACGTCCTTGTGTGAGTGTGGGAGGAAACCAGAGCACCCGGAGAAAACCCACCCGGTCACCGAGAGAAGGTGAAAGCTAAATTCAGACAGCACCCGTAGTCAGGATCGAACCCAGGTCTCTGGCGTTGTGAGGCAGCAACTCTACCACTGCGCTAATGTGCAGTCCTGCCCTATCTGGCGTACTTGAGTTTGAAGGGTTGTATATCCACCTCAAGGAGGATGAGGGGTGATCTTATAGAGTATAAAAATCATGAGAGGAATAGATCGGGGAGATGCAGAGTCTCTTGCCCAGAGTACGGAGTTTGTTCGTTCTCCCCGCGGTCTGTGTGTGGCCTTTCTCCGAGATCTTCGCTTTCCTCCCACACTCCAAAGACGCACACATTTGTAGGTTAATTGGTTCAGGAAGGAACTGCAGGTGCTGGAAAATTGAAGGTAGACAAAATTGCTGGAGTGCAGCACCCGCTGAGTTTCTCCAGCATTTTTGTCTACCTTCGATTTTCCAGCACCTGTAGGTTAATTGGATTGGTAAGTGTAAAAAAATTGTCCCTAGTAGGATAGTGAGTGGGTGTAGGATAGTATTAATGTGCGGGGATCGCTGGTTGGCATGGACCCGATGGGCCGAAGGGCCTGTTTCCGTGCTGTATTTCTAAACTAAAAAAAGTAGGGGAATCGAGGACCAGAGGACATGGGTTTAAGGTGAATAGGAAAAGATTTAATAGGAATCTGTGAGGTAACCTTTTCACACAAAGGGTTGTGGGTGTATGGAATGAGCTGCCAGGGAGGTGGTTGAGGCTGGGATTATCCCGATGTTTAAGAAACAATTAGACAGGAAGATGGATAGGACAGGTTTGGTGGGATATTCAGATTCAGATTCAGATTCAGATTCAATTTAATTGTCATTGTCAGTGTACAGTACAGAGACAACGAAATGCATTGGATATGGACCAAAAGCAGGCAGGTGGGACTAGTATAGCTGGGACATGTTGGAACATGTCTGAAGAAGGGTCTCAACCCGAAACGTCACCTATTCCTTCTCTCCACAGATGCTGCCTCAACCACTGAGTTTCTCCAGCATTTTTGTCTACCTTCGATTTTTCCATCATCTGCAGTTCTTTCTCAAACAACTGTTTCTTGAAACTAAACTCCAACACAGTTTAAGGTAGACAAAAGTGCTGGAGAACTCTGCAGGTGCGGCAGAATATATGGAGTGAAGGAAATAGGCAACGTTTCGGGCCGAAACCCTTCTTCAGACCAGCGACGCAGTTTAGTTTAGAGATACAGTGCGGAAAAAGGCCCTTTGGCCCACCGAGTCCGTGCCGACCAGCGATCCCTGCACATAAACACTGCCCTACACACACTGGGGACAATTTCACATTTATATCAACCCAATTAACCTGCAAACCTGTGGGAGGAAACCGAAGATCCTGGAGAAAACACACGCTGGTCAAGGGGAGAAGGTACAAACTCCGTACAGACAGCACCCGTAGTCAGGATCGAACCCGGGACCCTGGCGCTGTAAGGCTCTACCTCTGCGCCCTTGTGCTGACCACTTAGAAAATAGGTGCAGGAGTAGGCCATTCGGCCCTTCGAGCCTGAACCATGAAAACTTAAAAGATAAACTTTAAAACGGAATCAATCAAGTTGAATCTGTTGGTGCTTGGTGAACCTTTGGGGAAAGAAACCAAGTTGTTGAGAGTGGCGAGAGAGGGGGGGGGGGGGGGGGGGAATGATGATGGCTTTGTGTGGGGACAGGGACAGGGCAGGTTGGCTTGTAGCGGGCTTGGTGTAAGAGAGCGCCCCCACCTGGCCACTGCGCCTGGGCGCAGCACCACAGGATATTGCTTCTCTGACACCACATGTTGGCATTTGTCAACAGGATATGAAGGAACAACTCCCCCATTTGGAGGGGGAAGTTTGCTGCTGAACAGCATTGCGTTATGAAACGAGTGGGTAAACAGAACCTTATACTCACACGGTCATAAGGTCATGAGATAGGAATAGAATTAGGCCATTCGGCCCATCAAAAGGCTACTCCCCCATTCAATCATGGCTGATCTACAGTATAGAAACATAGAAACATAGAAATTAGGTGCAGGAGTAGAGGCCATTCGGCCCTTCGAGCCTGCACCGCCATTCAATATGATCATGGCTGATCATCCAACTCAGTATCCCGTCCCTGCCTTCTCTCCATACCCCCTGATCCCCTTAGCCACAAGGGCTACATCTAACTCCCTCTTAAATATAGCCAATGAACTGTGTGGCCTCAACTACACTCTGTGGCAGAGAGTTCCAGAGATTCACCACTCTCTGTGTGAAAAAAGTTCTTCTCATCTCGGTAACTCCCTGCTAACCACATTATCCTGCCTTCTCCCCATAACCTCTGACACACCTATTAAACAAAAATCTATTTATCTCTGCCTTAAAAATATCCATTGACTTGGCCTCCACAAAGAATTCCAATCGACCAGCTACCACTCCTGGTTTTGGTGTAGGAAGGAACTGCAGATGCTGGTTCAGACTGAAGATAGACACAGAATGCTGGAGTAACTCAGCGGGACAGGCAACATCTCTGGAGAGAAGGAATGGGTGATGTCCTCTTTGATGACTTGTTTTCACACCTAACACCTCCTTATCTCTATATCTCCCTCCCCCCTGACTCTCAGTCTGAAGAAGGGACTCGACCCAAAATGTCACCAATTCCCCCTCTCCTGAGATGCTGCCTGTCCCGCTGAGTTACTCCAGCATTTTGTGATTCAGGGTCAGTGAGGTAACACCCTGGATCTCCCAGCTCCAACCTAACCTTGACTCATCCCCCCTCTATTTCCCCCTCTCACCCTCTCCACATCCACTCAATCCAGACCAAACTTCTGAATTCTCTAGTCGGGGTGGAACCCTCTCCAAGACACACACACACGTGAAGCTCACCGTTTGACCTGTTTTTACAAAATGTTAAATGGTCAGCTCGACATAGACTACAAGACCAAACCCAATCCAATTAGGAGCAGACGAGGGCATTTGATCCAATTTGTGATCCCAGCTACAAAGACAGATGTGTACAGCAATTCGTTCTTCCCCCGCACACAATTAAAGCATGGAATAATCTCCACCCAACTATAGTTACCCAACCAGATGCAACTACATTTAAAGTAGCTCTTTCTTCCCAATCACCCTTTCTGGCTTAAGCCCTCCCTTCACCACCTCCAGTTTAAATTCCATTTGGAATATTTTGGAGGACCAAGAAACCAAGAAGAGTAAGAAGAACCTGTCACTATTCCGTACGTTCCCCTTCATCGTTCTAAACTGCAGCGAGATCAGGCCCAGTGCCGTTAAACACTCAGCATATGTTTGGGAGGGTTTGTGTTGTTGAGGAGCCTGTGTTGCTGCCCCTCTGATGTTGTGTTGTGTTTTGTGTTACTCTTAGGCGAGTCACAGAGGATTCAGTCGGACATTGACATGACCGCTGTCTCTCGTGAGGGAAACAGCTTCCACATCGACACGGGCAATGACGATGCCCTCATCCGACAGGTCGGCATCCAACTGCGCCTCATGGGTGACCAGTTACACACCTCCCGCCTGGAATGGGTGAGTCTACCACCATCTCCAGAAGTCTCCCTTCAGACAGGGGCGGGACACATTGGCACAGTGGGTAAAGCCACTGCCACACACACCGATAGAGACCCAGGTTCACATCTGGCCTCGTGTGTGTTTGCCCGTCCTCCCTGTGACCGCATGGATTTCCTTCGGGTGCTCCGGTTTCATGAGGTCATAAGTGATAGGTGTAGAATTAGGCCATTCGGCCCATCAAGTCTACTCTGCCATTCAACCATGGCTGATCTATCTCTCCCTCCTAACCCCGTTCTCCTGCCTTCTCCCCATAACCTCTGACATTTGTACTAATTAAGAATCTATCTATCTCTGCCTTAAAAATATCCACTGAGATTTCCTCCCTCATCCCAAACATGTGCGGGTTTGTAGGTTATTTAGCCGCCCCTAGAGTGTAACGAGTGGATGAGATAGTCTTCGGGTTGGGGCCCTTCAGGCTTGTAGTCTTACTCATCCTGTAGAATTATTCCTGGATTGCTAGTTCAGGGACACCACTCTAGGGTGAGTATCCTTAAGTCATTAGTCCTTAAGTAGGATAGACACAAAGTGCTGGAGTAACCCAGCGGGTCAGGCAGCATCTCTGGAGAAAGAGGCTAGGTGACGTTGCAGGGTCGGGAAGAAGGGTCCCCACCCAAACTATCACCCATCATTGTTCTCCAGAATTGCTGCCCTACCCATTGACTTTGTGTCTCGAGAGAGACAGAGAGACTTGTCAGAGTCTGAAGAAGGGTTTTGGCCCGAAACGTTGCCTATTTCCTTTGCTCCATAGATGCTGCTGCACCCGCTGAGTTTCTCCAGCACTTTTGCCAACCTTCGATTTTCCAGCATCTGCAGTTCCTTCTTAAAGACTGTGTCTATCTTTGGTACAAACCAGCATCTTGCAGTTCTTTATTTCTGCACCTGGTCCTAAAGTTGTAGGTGATAAGAGGAGGAGATGATAGAGATGATGGATGAAGGTTGAGGTGTGGATGCATCTCAACAAAGCTCTTGACGTGGTGTTGTGTTGAAAATTCTAGATAGTCCGGCATTCCTCAAGACACTGAGGGCATTTCAGGTAAAGTCCAAGCAGACCCTGGCCAGAGGCCATGTATGCTGGCCACCTGCCTAGTGATGAGTGACCACAAGACATAAACAGATCCATCCATCCTTACCCAAAACAGAGACTAATCTCTACGTTTCTGTTCAACAAAAAAAAACAAGTTGGGACTATTTTAAGCTTTGGTTTCAGATCGAAGAAAATAGTTGGGTTGCGATGTTTTCTTAACATTTATAAACTAACACAGAGGCCTGGCTAAGTCAGTACTGTGTGTTCTCGCTCCCACAAGTGTCTCGGTCTCCACAACAGCTCCGACACAGCCCGCCAGAACCACTTGTAACTGCCTGACCTCAAGGAGTCCCAGCCCACAAGTCAACTGGGAGGGTGGCATCTGGGAAATATTCCAAATGCTTCCTCGGTCAAATGGGAATCTGTCCCAGGGATAGACACAAAGTGCTGGACTAAAGCAGCAGTGCAGGCAGCATCTCTGGATGGACATGGTTAGCACGTGCAGGTTGGGCCGAAGGGCCTGTTTCCGTGCTGTGTGACTTCATTCTCCACCCCTTGAGCACATGTACAATTGAGCCAGCTCGGTGGCGCAGCGGTAGAGTTGCTGCCTCACAGCACCAGAGACCCGGGTGACTACAGGTGCTGTCTGTACGGAGTTTGTACGTTCTCCTCATGAGTTTTTTCTCTGGGTGCTCTGGTTTCCTCCCACGCTCCAAAGACATGTGGGTTTTTAAGTAAATTGTCCCTAGTGTGTAGGAGAGAACTAGTCTACGGGTGATCAATAATCAGCACGGACTCAGTGGGCCGAATGGCCTGTTTCCACGCTGTATCTCTAAACTAAACCAATCTTGTCATAGAGTGATACAGCATGGAAACAGGCCCTTCGATTCAACTTGCCAACTTGTGCCATCTACACTAGTCCCACCTGCCCGCGTTTGGCCCATATCCCCCCAAACCTGTCCTAAATGTTTCGTAAATGTTGGGATAGCCCGCCCCATATTCAACGACCTCCTCTGGCAGCTCGTTCCATACACCCACTGCCCTTTGTGTGAAGTGGTACCTTGTGTCCAGTGGCATATTGTCCTTGGAGTGTTGATGTAACAAAGGGGTTCACACACGTTAAACCACGTCCCCGCATTTAGACCGGGCCCCTGCGATCTCGCCACGACACGGTTTGTGAAAGCAGAATTGATTGTACAAGAGAGACTTCTCTGGATCAATATTTTCCCTCTCAGTTTGTGAGCACATGCCGTGCCGAGCTTCACTGTCAAACTTGCTTGCACAGACTAGAGGCATTGCTATCTTATTTATCGCCTTCCTAGTTTCCTGTTCTGGGGCTCCAAGTCATAGATAACCAACGACTTTACCTCTGGCCTAGCTAGATAGCGAGGCTTGTGAAAGGGTAAAAGCTACGGACATCCACGTCTCAGTCAACATGATTACGTTTAACTGTTTAGTTAAAAGATACAGCGCGGAAACAGGCCCTTCGGCCCACCGAGTCCACACCGACCAGCGATCCCCGCACACTAACACTATCCTACACACATTAGGGAAAGTTTACCTTTATACCAAGCCAATTAACCTACAAACCATATAACAATTACAGCACGGAAACAGGCCATCTCGGCCCTTCTAGTCCGTGCCGAACACTTATTTTCCCCTAGTCCCATCTACCTGCAGTCAGACCATAACCTTCCATTCCTTTCCCATCCATATACCTATCCAATTTATTTTTAAATGATAAAATCGAACCTGCCTCCACCACTTCCACTGGAAGCTCATTCCACACAGCTACCACTCTCTGAGTAAAGAAGTTCCCCCTCATGTTACCCCTAAACTTCTGTCCATTGATTCTCAAGTCATGTCCTCTTGTTTGAATCTTCCCTACTCTCAAAGGGAAAAGCTTGTCCACATCAACTCTGTCTATCCCTCTCATCATTTTAAAGACCTCTATCAAGTCCCCCCCTTAACCCGTATGTCTTTGGAGTGTGGGAGGAAACCGAAGATCTCGGAGAAAACCCACGCAGGTCACGGGGAGAACGTGCAAACTCCGTATAGACAGCGCCCGTAGTCAGGATCAAACCCGGGTCTCTGGCGCTGTGAGGCAGTAACTTTACCGCTGCACCACTGTATTGTTCCTGCTCTGTTGAAGGGTGGAGATTTGGTCCCAAGAGCATAGAGTGGTACAGCATGGGAACAGGCCCTTTGGCCCATAATGTCGGTGCTAGACACGGCACCAAGACCAACTCTGATCTCTTTAACCTAGTTTATTACGGCCACGTGTACTGAGGGCGGCACAGTGGTGCAGCGGTAAGAGTCTGGACCCGGGTACAGAGACCCGGATTCGGTCCTGACTACGGGTGCTGTCTGTGCAGAGTTTGCATGTTCTCCCTGTGTGGACCGCGTGGATTTTCTCCGGGTGCTCGGGTTTCCTTCACGTTCCTGAGATGTGCGGGTTTATAGGTTAACTGGTTTCGGTAAATTGTCCCTAGGGTGCAGGAAAGTGCTAGTATACGGTTATCGCTGGTGGGAGCGAATCGGAGGGCCGAAGGGCCTCTTTCTGCGCTGTATCTCTAAACTAAACTGTGAACCAAACTGTAATCTCTCCTTTTAAGTGGCTTGTCATCGCACCTGATGCTACATCTTGCAATGTGGGTGGACAAAAATGCTGGAGAAACTCAGCGGGTGCAGCAGCATCTATGGAGCGAAGGAAATAGGCAACGTTTCGGGCCGAAACCCTTGCGGGTTTCGGCCCGAAACGTTACCTATTTCCTAAAACAGGCAACGTTTCGGGCCAACACCCTTCTTCAGACTGAAGAATGTGGGACCTTCTACAAGGCCTGGACAGAGTGGATGTGGAGAGGATGTTTCCACTAGCAGGAGAGTCTAGGACCAGAGGCCATCAGCCTCAGAATAAGAGGATGTACTTTTAGAAAGGAGGAATTTCTTGAGTCAGAGGGTGGTGAATCTGTGGAATTCATTGCCACAGACGGCTGTGGAGGCCATCATTGGTTATTTTTAAGGCGGAGATTGTCAGATTCATAGAAAAATAGAAAATGGGTGCAGGAGTAGGCCATTCGGCCCTTCGAGCCTGCACCTCCATTCATAGAAACATAGAAATTAGGTGCAGGAGTAGGCCATTCGGCCCTTCGAGCCTGCACCGCCATTCAATATGATCATGGCTGATCATCCAACTCAGTATCCCGTACCTGCCTTCTCTCCATACCCTCTGATCCCCTTAGCCAGAAGGGCCACATCTAACTCCCTCTTAAATATAGCCAATGAACTGTGGCCTCAACTACCCTCTGTGGCAGAGAGTTCCAGAGATTCACCACTCTCTGTGTGAAAAATTCAATATGATCATTCATGATTAGTACGGGTGCATGATCATTCCTGATTAGTACGGGTGTCAGGGGTTTTGGGGAGAAGGCAGGAGAATGGGGTTGAGAGACGAAGGTAGATCAGCCATGAATGAATGGCGGAGTAGACTTGATGGGCCGAATGGCCTAATTCTGCCCCCAGAACCTGGAAACACGAATAGTGCCACAAACGTGGGATATGGTGTTGTTCCGGGCGCTATGTCAATGCAATTTGTAGTTGTTGAACGCGGTGTTTGATCTGTCCCCACCCCTGGGGTAGTGTTGAACCAGCCACCGTCTACTATGTTTGACTGGACTTTACCTAGCACTAAACGTTATTCCCTTTATCCTGTATCTGTACACTGCGAATGGCTCGATTGTAATCATGTATAGAGTTTCCTCTGGCTGGTTAGCACGCAACAAAAGCTTTTCACTGTACCTCGGTACACGTGACAATAAACTAAACTGAGACTCGACTCTAATCCCGCATTGCCTCTGCTGCTCACTGCTGTGTGAGGCTGTTTTGTGAGCCGCGCTCTAGACTAATGCTGTCTGTGTGTGTGTGTGTGAGCCAAGCCCGTATATATGCTGTGTTATTTTTAGCGTCTGACTCAGAGGGCAGCTGCTTGCTGTCTCGTGATCTCTCTCCCTCCCTCCCTCTCCCTCTCCTCCCTCCACTTGTCTGCCTCTGTGTCGGGACCTGAGCCTCTGTTCATAAACAAACCGATCGCCACTGGTTCGGCACGCTGCTTGCGGTTTTGGCAGCGCCCACGCCTGCTGAGTCGAAACGCCCTTAAAGACACAGTCCACAGCTACTGAGACACAGCGGGTGGGGAAATGGTGTGGGGGGGGGGGGGGGGGGTCGTCAAGACAGGAGGGGGTCAAGGAGCAGGGGCAACCCATCCCCTTTTGCTGGGGGGGGGAGGGTGTCACTTAGACAGTTACATGCATGGTACACAAAAATGCTGGAGAAACTCAGCGGGTGCAGCAGCATCTATGGAGCGAAGGAAATAGGCAACGTTTCGGGCCGAATCCCGAAGGGGTTCGGCCCGAAACGTTGCCTATTTCCTATTGCCTCTTGCCTATTTCCTTCGCTCCATAGATGCTGCTGCACCCGCTGAGTTTCTCCAGCATTTAGGCAAGAAATAGGCAAGAGGAAATAGGCCAGGAAATAGGCAAGAGGCAATAGGAAATAGACAACGTTGCCTATTTCCTTCGCTCCATAGATGCTGCTGCACCCGCTGAGTTTCTCCAGCATTTTTGTGTACCTTTGATTTTCCAGCATCTGCAGTTCCTTCTGAAACAGTTACATGCATGGGACAGGTTTCACCCCAGGGTGACGAATAAACTGGACTTGACTTGACTTGACCCATGGGTCTAAGCAAGCTAAAGTCGAGGAAGGAACTGCAGATGCTGGTTTTAAAGTGAAGGTAGACACAAAATGCTGGAGTAAGTCAGAGGGACAGGCAGCAACTCAGGAGAGAAGGGATGGGTGATGTTTTCGGTCGAGACCCTTCATCAGTCTGAACTTTCCGTTTTACTACTTCAGACTGAAGAAGGGTCTCGACCCGAAACGTCACCCATTCCTTCTCTCCAGAGATGCTGCCTCTCCCGCTGAGTTACTCCAGCATTTTGTGTCTTTCTTCGGTTTAATCCAGCATCTGCAGTTCCTTCCTACACACGCAGGTAAGAGTTGGTCTTGGCATCATATTCTACACGGATATTGTGGGCCAAATTACCGCTTCCTGTGCTACGCCCTAAGGAACTGCAGATGCTGGAATGTTGAGCAAAACGCAAAGTGCTGGAGGAACTCTTTGGGGGTCAGGCAGCCTCTGTGGTGTGTTTAAGAAGGAACTGCAGATGATGGAAAATCGAAGGTAGACAAAAATGCTGGAGAAACTCAGCGGGTGCAGCAGCATCTATGGAGCGAAGGAAATAGGCAACGTTTCGGGCCAAAACCCTTCTTCAGATTTCATTCCTGTCAGTAAGCTGGAAGTATTTTCAGTGTGAAGAAGGGTTTCGACCCAAACTATCACCCATCTTTTTTCTCCAGGATTGCTGCCCTACTCATTGACTTTGTGTCTAGAGAGAGACAGAGAGACTTGTCAGAGTCTGAAGAAGGGTTTTGGCCTGAAACGTTGCCTATTTCCTTCGCTCCATAGATGCTGCTGCACCCGCTGAGTTTCTCCAGCATTTTTGTGAGCCTCTGTGGAGTGGATGAGCAGACAACGTTTCGTGTGGGGACCCTTCTTCACCTCTTTGTGGACCCCCCCCCCCCCCCCCCACTTCGTCTGATTTTATTTCAGACTTACAGCATCTGCAGCATTTTAGTTTTCAAAATCTGCTCCCAGAACACCACCTGGTGGCCAGAACCAGCAATTGCACTGTCACTGTCGCCACGACCAGCCCATGAATGCTCATGGTGACTTTAAGACACAAAGTTTGAGTTTGGGAAGATGTCATAGTTGCTTAAGGATTGGAAACTGACTACTTACACCAAACACCAGGGCAGCAAGGGTAGAGTTGCTGCCTTACAGCACTTGAAACGTCGGAGACTGCGGTTCGATCCCGACTATTGCCGCTGTCTTTACGGAGTCAGCACGTTTTTCCCTGCGACCTGCGTGGGTTTTCTCCGAGATCTTCGGTTTCCTCCCACACTCCAAAGACGTACAGGTTTTGTAGGTTAATTGGCTTGGTGTGTGTGTCAATTGCCCCTGTGTCTGAAGTAGGGTCTCGACCCGAAACGTCACCTATTCCTTCACTCCATAGATGCTGCCTCAGCCGCTGAGTTTCTCCAGCGTTTTTGGTCCACCTGTGTAGGAAAGAACTGCAGATGCTGGTTTAAATCGAAAGTGGACGGAAACGAGGAAACACTTTTTCTCACAGAGAGTGGTGAGTCTGTGGAATTCTCTGCCTCAGAGGGCGGTGGAGGCCAGTTCTCTGGATGCTTTCAAGAGAGAGCTGGATAGGGCTCTTAAAGGTAGTGGAGTCAGGGGATATGGGGAGAAGGCAGGAACGGGGTACTGATTGGGGATGATCAGCCATGATCACATTGAATGGCGGTGCTGGCTCGAAGGGCCGAATGGCTTCTACTCCTGCACCTATTGTCTATGGACGCAGAATTCTGGAGCGGGCCAGGCAGCATCTCTGGAGAGAAGGAATGGGTGATGTTTCGGGTCGAGACCCTCTTCAGTCAGAAGAACGGTCTCGGGTTGAGACCCAAAACGTCACCCATTCCTTCTCTCCAGAGATGCTGCCTGTCCCGCTGAGTTACTCCACCTTTTTGTGTCAATCTTCGGGTGAAACCAGCATCGCAGTTCCCTCCTACACAAGCGCTTTTCACTGTACCTCAGTGCACGTGGCAATAAATTAAACCGATCCTCTCTCTCGGCGGCAGGTGATGGAGAGGGACCAGCGACATTGGCCCGTCTTGTACTGGATGTTTCTCAACTTCTGCACGCACACCCTGGCCATCTTCCGAGCGCCCCGATGGTGGTGAACTTTCACGGAAGGAGCGGGCGGGCGGGCGCGGCGAGGAGTGGAGTTCGCCGCCCCCCCGCCAGGAACATTTGGGACAAGCCCCGGGATTTCGGGAATGTCTCCTTTCTCGACAAACCTTGGCTCCGCTGGACGGACGCGACAAGGGAGCGGGAAAAAAATTCCCGCTGTTTCGGGACCGGACCTGTGGAATTATTTTGTGTTGTGGGGGGGGGGGGGGGGGGGGTGCCCAGAATCTGGAGGCTGTTGGAACTGTGGACCTCCATGTTCTGGGATTGTGGGAGGGGGGGGGGGGGGGGGGAGATGGATGGGGGGTTAGGGTTGGGGGGGGGGGGGGGGGGGGGGTGGGTGGGTTGAGCCGGTCAGTAGCGATTTCTTCCCCCCATCCTCCCCCTGATGGGACTTTCCCGAGGGTGGGGGACAACTCAGGGTCCAATATCATCACTGCCCTTACACTGAGGGGACTCCACGAGGGGCTTTGAGTAGCTGGGGAGACTTGGAGGGGGGTCGGGGGTGTATTCTTGGCACTGGATGCTCCATGCATTGTTGAATGTGTGTGGAGTTTGGGTTTTGAATCTGGGTACCACCCTTCTAGGGGGGAGAGGAGGTGGGTGGGGGGGAGGAGCAGGGAATCAATGTGTCTGAGATTCGCACTTACATCTTTGCACTGATGGCCGGGGTCTTGTCAGTCGGGGAGCGGGTACATCCATATCTCCCGAGGACGATCAAGAGGGGTCTCCTCCCGGGGACCTCTCTCCTCATGGGAGACAGGAACAGCCTTGACCCGAAAGGTCGCCCTCTCTCCAGAGACGCTGCCTGTCCCGCTGAGTTACTCCAAGCATTTTCTTGTGTCTGTTTTCAGTGTGAACCAGCATCAAACTAGTTCCTTCCCAAACACTTGATCGCTCAAGCTGGTGGAGTCCAACACTCTCGGGAGATGTTCCCATCGACTGAACGAGAATGGCTTCCCTAGGTGGAGGCTTTAGGGGAAAAAGCCTCCTTACCTCTTAGCTCCCTGTACCCCTCCCTCACTCTCTCGTCTCCCACTTCCAACTCCCCCGAAAATGCATTTAGTCTGAAGATTGGAGGGGCAGACAACAAACTGGAACAGGTGATGATAAAAAACAGTTGAGTTGACCACTCCACGGTGCTTCCCCTTGCACTCGAGGCATCTATCTAATCATTTGCAGGTTTAGTAAAGGGATGGGCAGCTAAGGTTGTAGCACTGGGGACCACTTTAACAGACGCAAGCGACTGATGGGGTCCATTGCACCAGGCGTGCCCACTCCTCAGTTTCTTCCCCCCACCACTGCTTGCAGTGTAAAAGTGGCCCCGTGATATTTTCAAACCCAGTTAAGACAAAATGCCTTTTTAATTAATGCAAAAGGTTTTGATAAATGTAGCATTGATGAGTCAGCCAGTCTAATCCAGCTCAGGGCCAAAACCTGGTGGAATCTTTTCGTTCTATGTCTGTGTAATATTTTTTTTAGTGTCACCTGCCATGTGTTCTGTGCTCATTCTGTTTTGAACAGACTGCTATTTATTCTCTGTGCGATTGTTCGGTTTGAGTCCTCGTTTCACTGCTGCCCTCAGCTGAACTGATGAGGCTTTGGGAGAAATTTGGAGGAAATAAATTTAAGGGCGAGTCTGTAGCTGTGACTGACATCCCTTCCCCTCAACCCCTCCCCCCCCCCCCCCCCCCCCCCCCCCCCCCTCCCATCCCCCCACCTCCATCAGACGTGCGATGTTGCCGGTCAATTGGCCCCCCTGCAAATCACCCCCATTGTGTAGGGAGTGGATGGGAGAGTGGGATGATGCGTGTCCCGAAGGGCCTCTTTCCA
The DNA here is from genome assembly GCF_028641065.1 of Leucoraja erinaceus. Classification (NCBI taxonomy): domain Eukaryota; kingdom Metazoa; phylum Chordata; class Chondrichthyes; order Rajiformes; family Rajidae; genus Leucoraja; species Leucoraja erinaceus. Next base: position 3,789,587 of record NC_073414.1, read on the forward strand.
CCCAACCCCTAGTTTTGTACACTCAGCCAACCCCCCCCCAGCATTTAGACCCACTCCTATCCCCCAGAGTTAGAGGGGGGGGGGGGGTGACTGCCGGGGGTGATGGTGTTAATATCCCCCTACTCATTACTGATCTGATGAGACCGTGCGGGATTTGAACCTGCGATCTTTCTGAACTCCCCCATCTCAAACACTAGCTGTGATTCAAGCTGTGACTGAGCCACTAAAGGGAGAGAAAACACTTTCATTTTCCCCCCCCCCCCCCCCCCCCCCCCCCCCCCCCCCCCCCCCCCCCCGATGAGGGCTCCCCTTTAAGGCAAAAGCTACGAGACTGATAATTGCAGAATAATTTGGTCTCAGGAGTAGACGGGAGGTGAAAGATCAGATGACTAGATTACAAATCATTCTGCCCCATATCCTCCACCTCCCATTCCCCAGGTAACACAAAGCCTCCACAACAATCTGACCCCCCCCCTCAATGAAGGCAGTCAACAGTGAAGGGTGAAGAGGGAGGGGGGTGATCTCTGGGACTCTGTACAGTGATGTTTTGTACATAAATGACTTTTGATTTGTAGCTACACTCTTTAGATTTTTCCTTTTTTTTTTAATACATTGTTGTTTTTGGAAGATTCGTTTTTGTAAAATAATTTTCCAATAAAAGTCCACGCAAAGAACAGCGGCCTGTTGTGTTCTGTGGGGGGGAGGGGGTTGACTCCTGCCGACGGGAAGCCAATAAAGTCTGAAGAAGGGTCTCGACCCGAAACATTGCCTATTTCCTTCGCTCCATAGATGTTGCCTCACCCGCTGAGTTTCTACAGCAATTTTGTCTACCTTCGATTTTCCAGCATCTGCAGTTCCTTCTTGAGGCCAACAAATGCAACCCTGATAAAAAAAACTTGCCACAAGAAAGAATTGCGTTTGTAAAGAGCCTTTCTCATCTCTTTAAGGCACACTTTAGACTTTGTGGAGATATAGCACAGAAATAGGCACTTCAGCACACCCAGTCCACGCCGACCAGCGATCACTAGCCTGCACACACTAGGGACAATTTCAGGGAAGAAAGTAAAAAAACTCAAAACAGATCTTCCGACCTTTCTGTCCTGGGCCTCCTCCATGGCCAGAGTCAAAGATCCTATAGCGATAGGGTATTTGGCCAGAGTGAGTACCACTGGAAACTGGAGGAGCAGCACCTCATATTCCGCTTGGGCAGTCTGCACCCTAGCGGCATAAACATTGAATTCTCCAATTTCCGGTAGTCCTTGCTGTCTCCTCGCCTTCTCAGCCCACGGGCTCCTCCTCCTTTCTCCTTTCCTCCCCCACCCCACATCAGTCTGAAGAAGGGTTTTGGCCCGAAACGTTGCCTATTTCCTTCGCTCCATAGATGCTGCTGCACCCGCTGAGTTTCTCCAGCACTTTTGTCTACCTTCGATTTTCCAGCATCTGCAGTTCCTTCTTAAGCACCTAAATCCCAATAATCATCTCCTTTCGAAAGGTACGTCCTTTTATTCTGAGGCTGTGACCTCTGATCCTAGACTCTCTAACTGGTGGAAACACCCTCCCCACATCTACTCTACCCAGGCATTGTGGAAGGTCCCACATTGCAAGATGTTGACAAAGGTGATAACCCAACACCAAACCACATGTGAGGAGAGATTAAAATTAAAAGCACATCTTGAAATGGAAGAAGCAGAGAGATTTAGAGACTGAGTTTCAGTCCGTGGTCTGGGCAATTAGTTTAGTTTAGTTTAGAGATAAATAGTGGAAACAGGCCATTCTACCCATCGGGTCCATGCCAACCCCTGTATACTAGCATTATCCTAATAATAATTATAATAATTTTATTTATAGAGCACTTTAAAAACAAACATAGCTGCAACAAAGTGCTGTACATCACTAATCATTGACAAAAAAGTTAATACACACCAAAAATAACAATCAAAAGAAATAGTAGGAAAAGACATGTAAAATAAAGAAACATCAAAAACACCACAAACAGAAGCAAAGTCTCAGGCATGGTCAAAAGCCAGGGAGTACAAATCCTACACACCAGCGACAATTTACAATACACCCACAAACCTGAACATCTTTGGAGTGTGGGAGGAAACCAGAGCGCCTGGGGAAAACCCACGCAGGTCACGGGGAGAAGTTACAAACTCTGTACAGACAGCAGCTGTAGTCAGGATCGAACCTGGGTGTCTGGCACTATGAGGCAGCAACTCTACCGCTGCCCCACCGTGATGCCCTATAAGGTATATCTTAACGTCTCTCTCTCTCCCACCAGGTTCATATCCTGGTAAATGTTCCCGATGCTGGGGTTAGTCCAGAACTAGGGGTCACACAGTTTAAGAATAAGGGGTGGGCCAGTTAGGACTGAGATGAGGAAAAAACTTTTTCACCCAGAGAATTGTGAATCTGTGGAATTCTCTGCCACAGAAGGCAGTGGAGGCCAATTCTCTGGATGTTTTCAAGAAAGAGTTAAATATAGCTCTCTCAGGGCTAATAGAATGAAGGGATATGGGGAGAAAGCAGGAACGAGGTACAGATTTTGGATGATCAGCTTGGACACGCTAGAGGCAGGAAACATGTTCCCGATGTTGGGGGAGTCCAGAGCCAGGGGCCACACAGGTTAAGAATAAGGGGTAAGCCATTTAGAGCGGAGACGAGGAACCACTTTTTCTCACACAGAGTGGTGAGTCTGTGGAATTCTCTGCCTCAGAGGGCGGTGGAGGCCGGTTCTCTGGATGCTTTCAAGAGAGAGCTAGATAGGGCTCTTAAAAATAGCGGAGTCAGGGGATATGGGGAGAAGGCAGGAACGGGGTACTGATTGGGGATGATCAGCCATGATCACATTGAATGGTGGTGCTGGCTCGAAGGGCCAAATGGCCTCTACTCCTGCACCTGTTGTCTATGTTTCTAAATGGTCATATCGGAGTTTTGTTTGAATAAGCTACTGTAAAAGCCTGATGTGAGTTGTTGAATGGTTGAGGAAGATGAGGTGGGGACTGTGGGCGTTGTGTGTTGTTGAGCTCAAATAGGTTGCGATTATTCTTGGTTATCTTGTGACTTGTTACTGTTCATTGTTGTTACGGAGAGAGCCTCGACCACATGGAGCTGTGCAGCTGAACGTCACCTGATGCCTTGGTACAGAGGGACTTGGTGACGGAGGGGGGGGGTGGGGTGGGGAAGGCAAGTCACAGCTGGGGCTCACAAGACATCGCTCTCACCTCTTGAAGCAGTTGGCGGTTCGCGATGTTCCTGATGTTGGGGGAGTCCAGAACCAGGGGCCACACGCACACAGTTTAAGAATAAGGGGTAAGCCATTTAGAAAGGAGACGAGGAGGAAACACTTTTTCTCACAGAGAGTGGTGAGTCTGTGGAATTCTCTGCCTCAGAGGGCGGTGGAGGCCGGTTCTCCTGGATGCTTTCAAGAGAGAGCTAGATAGGGCTCTTAAAGATAGTGGAGTCAGGGGATATGGGGAGAAGGCTGGAACGGGGTACTGATTGGGGATGATCAGCCATGATCACAGTGAATGGTGGTGCTGGCTCGAAGGGCCGAATGGCCTCTACTCCTGCAACTATTGTCTATTGTCTATTGAGTCCCACTCTGGCAACATGGATAATAAATCTGGGTAGCAGAGGGCCTGTTTCCGCGCTGTGTGAAGATGTGACTCCCCGCTCCACTTTGTCAAGGGGCAGATGAGGATTTAGGAAAAAGACACCTCGTTCTACAGGCAGCCTCAGGAGGCGGTGGAGGCCGGTTCTCTGGATGCTTTCAAGAGAGAGCTAGATAGGGCTCTTAAAGATAGCGGAGTCAGGGTATATGGGGAGAAGGCAGGAACGGGGTACTGATTGTGGAAGATCAGCCATGATCATATTGAATGGCGGTGCTGGCTCGAAGGGCCGAATGGCCTCTACTCCTGCACTTATTGTCTATTGTCTGTTGAGACGGGGCACAAGGTACAGAAGTGTGAAAACGCACACCTCCAGATTCAGGGACTGTTTGTTCCCAGCTGTTATCAGGCAACTGAACCATCCTGCCACAACCAGTGAGTGGTCCTGAACTACTTTCTATATCTGGTGCCTTTGATCTCACTTTATTAGCTTTACCTTGCACTAAACGTCACACCCTTTTCATGTATCTGTACACTGTAAATGGCTGGATTGTAATCGTGTAATTTAGGTCTAGGTTTAGAGATACAGCGGGGAAACAGGCTTTGGCCCACCGAGTCCACACCGACCAGCGATCCCCACACAATAACACTACCCTACACACACTAGGGACAATGTTACGTTTACACAAAGTGAATTAACCTGCATTCTCTACGTCTTTGGAGTGTTGGAGGAATCCGAAGATCTCACAGAAAACCCACGTAAGTCACGGGGAGAACGTACAAACTCCATTCAGACAAGCACCTGTAGTCAGGATCGAACCCGGGTCACTGGCGCTGTGAGGCAGCAACTCTACCGCTGAGCCGACCATTGTCTCCTCAATTGTGTTTCCCTTGACTGGATAGCTACATCTCTTCACCAGATAAAAGCTGTCCAGGATTTGGCCTCCCCAGAGGAACATGGGGTGAAGCTCAACAGACTTGGTACTGGAGTTGGGCGTTTCAACGCCAGCGTGTGGAGATGGGGACTCCCTCCACCAGAGCCCAGCCTGTGAATGTGGAGCAGAACAACACACAGCCAACCATGTCATCTCTGGGTGCCCGCTCTACCACCCACCAAATGGAGCTGTGTCTGTCAGGGCCTTAAGGGGTTGGACAGGCTAGATGCAGGAAGATTATTCCCGATGTTGGGGAAGTCCAGAACAAGGGGCCACACACACAGTTTAAGGATAAGAGGGAAGTCTTTTAGGACCGAGATGAGAAAATCATTGGTGAATCTGTGGAATTCTCTGCCACAGAAGGTAGTTGAGGCCACAGTTCATTGGCTATATTTAAGAGGGAGTTAGATGTGGCCCTTGTGGCTAAAGGGATCAGGGGGTATGGAGTGAAGGCAGGGATGGGATACTGAGTTGGATGATCAGCCATGATCATATCGAATGGCGGTGCAGGCTCGAAGGGCCGAATGGCCTACTCCTGCACCTATATTCTATGATTCTATGGCCTGGCAGATATTGACGCCAACAACCTGGCTGCTCAACACCCGGCTTGAGATCCAACTATTCCTTTAGTTTATTTACGTTTCACTTGCAAGAAGAAGATAGCACGTGACAAAGGCTTGCCACTAAACCTTGGTGCACATGATGAACTGAGACGGGCAGAGAGGGCTCCACCGTGGCACAGGTTCCCACGCTTGCCAACCTCACCACAGCCAGCGGTGACAAGACACCAGCGATCCCCATCATTACAAGACCCATTACGCCATCTAATTACAGCTTCCAAAATAAAAACACACCACACTATGGAAACGTTCTCAAGACTTGACGGTTATTTCTGAATGTGGCGACTGGCTTTGTTTACCCTCAGTAGAGGGAACATCATGATCTGGGGAACATCATGAGCTGGATGGAGTTGGATGTTTTATGGCTCATTTTGTAACAGGTCACAGATGAATGTATCGTTGTGGAGCAGGGGAAGCTTTGTCCTAGAGACACGTGGTGGACACAGGCCCTTTGGCCCTTCATCCCACACCAACCAGCCAGCGATCACCCCATTCACACTAGCTCCATGGACCTACTAGTCCACACCTCTTTGGGAAGTGGGAGGAAAGAGATACAGCGTGGAAACGGGCCCTTCGGCCCACCTGTTCTATACTATTCCGATTGTGCCTGATATGCTATCCTGATTGTGGATGATCAGCCATGATCACATTGAATGGCGGTGCTGGCTCGAAGGGCCAAATGGCCTCTACTCCTGCACCTATTGTCTATTATCCCGCTTTCTCATCAACTCCCTGCACGCTGGGGGCAACTTACAGAGGGCCAATTAACCTACAAACCCGCACGTCTTTGGGAGGTGACAGGAAACCCGGGCACCTGGAGGAAACCCACGCGGTCACAGAGAGAACATGTTGGTAGAGCTTCTGCCTCACAGCACCAGAGATCCAGGTTCAATCCTGACCTTGGGTGCTGCCTATGTGGAGTTTGCACGTTGATTAATCGGCCCTCTGTAAAGTGCCCCTAGTGTGTAGGCAGTGGATGGGAAAGTGAGGTAACATAGACTAGTGTGTACGGGTGATCAATGTTTGGCATGGACTCGAGGGGCCGAATGGCCTGTATCCTTTGCTGTATCTCTAAACCGGTTCAGCTTCTTCCCAACTCTTATCAGACTACTGTACTGTCCACCCAAAAGCTCGGGTGCAGCCCCAATCTTCCAACCTACCCCATTACAGTTATTGATCTTTTTCTCTGTCACTGTCGGTTTGTTTGCCCTCTCGTGTGCTTTTTATTGTTCCCTCTCCCCTGACTCTCAGTCTGAAGAAGGGTCTCGACCCGAAACGTCACCCATTCCTTCTATCCAGGTCCTGCTGAGTAACTCCAGCATTTTGTGTCTATCTTCGGTGTAAACCAGCATCTGTAGTTCCTTCCTGCACATGTAGTTTTTATTTGGAAGCAGTAATTTGATGGCGTAATGGGTCGTGTAATGATGGGGATCGCTGGTGTGTTGTCACCGCTGGTCCTGCTGAGGTTGGTGAGCGTGGGAAACCTTCTCTGCCCATCTCGAAGCTGCCTTTGTGCATCTGTATAGGCATGTGCCTCAGTATGTCTGTGTATGTGTGTGTGAGAGTCAGCCTGTGTGTATTTCTGTGTGTCTGAGTGTGGGTCTCTGTATCTGTGTGTATGTGTGTCTGTGTCCGTGTCTATGCCTCTCTGTACGTGTGTCTGTGTGTATGTGTTCATGCGTGTTTGTGTATGTCTGTGTGCAAGCTGTCTTTGTCCCAAGCCCTCATCTGCCCCTCACTCACGCACAATATGATGTGACCAGATAGCGCACACACACAAACGCGCGCACACACACACAAACGCGCGCACACACACACACGCACACACACACGCGCGCACACACACAAACGCGCGCACACGCACACACGCACACATGGACATACAGACACACACACATACACACACACACACACACACAGACACACACATGCACACATAGACACACACAGGCATGCACACAGACACACAGACGCACACACACTTAGGCACAGACACACACACACATATATACAAACACACACACATATTCAGACACACACAGGCATGCACACACAGACAGACAGACAGACAGACACACACACAATCTCTCTCTGAGCTATCAACTCATCCCCTGCACCCTCCCCAACCTGACAACGTGAAGCAATCTCCATTCTGCCGCCAGGGCTGTTACGGTCAGGCAGAAAGAACATGGAGATTAATAGCCTGTTGGCGGGGAGCCAACAGCCATGAGCCTGTGACCTCGGGTGGGATTGGCAGGGCAGGCGTGACCTACAGACTCCCTCTCTGTGGGGCTGAAGTCACCAGTCGCCCCGACCTGCTTAATTCCCCACACAACCTTGACCCAGGACCTGGTGACACGTAGTGGGCAAGTCCCCAACTCACCCTCTACACTGAGCAGCCCTGCCAACAAAGGTCCCATTGTCTTAATGTTTAAGAAGGAACTGCAGATGCTGGAAAATCGAGGGTAGACAAAAATGCTGGAGAAACTCAGCGGGTGAGGCTGAAACGTTGCCTATTTCCTTCGCTCCATAGATGCTGCCGCACCCGCTGAGTTTCTCCAGCACTTTTGTCTACCTTCAATTTAGTCTGCCTCACTTCGGTTTAGCTTAGCTTAGAGATACAGCGCGGAAACAGGCCCTTCGGCCCACCGAGTCCGCGCTAACACTATCCTACACACGCTAGGGACAATTTTACATTTACACCAATTCATTCGTAACTGTCATGTTGTTACTTGTGGGGCGGAGCACCAAGGCAAATTCCTCGTATGTGAATACTTGGCCAATAAACTTACTTACATATACATTTACACATTTACAGTGTGGGGGGGAAACGGAAGATCTTGGAGAAAACCCACGCAGGTCACTGGGAGAATGTACGAACTCTGTACAAACAAGCACCCGTGGTCAGGATCGAACCCGGGTCTCTGGCGCTGTGAGGCAGCAACTCTACCGCTGCACCACCGTGCCTCCCGTACTGTGTTGTTGAATTATTATTACATGATCTCTATGGTACGGCACAATGGATAATCCGGCAAGGCTCTGGAACAAAGGATGCCGGAAAATCGGTGACGGATCTGTCCTCATAATTATTTATTTAAGAAGGAACTGCAGATGCTGGAAAATCGAAGGTAGACTGACAAAAGTGCTGGAGAAACTCAGTGGGTGCAGCAGCGATGGAAATAGGCAACATTTTGGGCCGAAGAAGGGTTTCGGCCCGAAACGTTGCCTATTTCCTTCGCTCCATAGATGCTGCTGCACCCGCTGAGTTTCTCCAGCACTTTTATCCACCCTCATAATTATCTATATGTTAATAAACAGTGTCGGACAAAACTTTTCGAGGTTCGCTGCTGAACAAAACAAATGCACCTGCCAAGTGATTAGTGAATGGCTCAGGAATTTGAAAGGATCTTCGGAACAAAAGGCAATTGTAAAGTTCTCCGTTTAGTTATTCAATAGTCTCCACTTATCTTTAAACTGTGATTATTGTTACTGGTTTATCCTTGTCACATGTACCGAGATACAGTGAAAAACTTCATTTCCAATCCAAAATAAATCGTGAGTTCAAATGTAACTGGGTCAAGCATTCTTAAAGGAGTACGGAACATGGAACAGTGCAGCAAAAGGAACAGGCCCTTCAGCCCACAATGTCTATGCTGTACATAAAGCCAAGATGAACTAGTCTCCCCTGGATTCTGAAGAAAGGTCATCGAACCATAGACAATAGGTTGAGGAGTAGACCATTCGGCCCTTCGAGCCTGCACCGCCATTCAATATGATCATGGCTAAAGGGATCAGGGGGTATGGAGAGAAGGCAGGTACAGGATACTGAGATGGATGATCAGCCATGATCATATTGAATGGCGGTGCAGGGGGCCGAAGGGCCGAATGGCCTACTCCTGCACCTATTTTCTATGTTTCTGTTTCTATGGCTGATCATCCAACTCAGTATCCCATCCCTGCCTTCTCTCCATACCCCCTGAACCCTTTAGCCACAAGGGTCACATCTAACTCCCTCTTAAATATAGCCAATGAACTGTGGCCTAAACTACCTTCTGTGGCAGAGAATTCCACAGATTCACCACTCTCTGTGTGAAAAATGTTTTTCTCATCTCGGTCCTAAAAGATTTCCCCCTTATCCTTAAATTGTGACCCCTTGTTCTGGACTTCCCCACCATTCGCTTTCTTCACTGCCTGCTGCACCTGCATGCCTACTTTCAATGACTGGTGTACAATGACACCCAAAAAAGTTACCCAGCCTTTTTCTCCAGAGTTGCTGCCAGACCCTCTGAGTTATGCCAGCACTATGTTGATCTGCCTTTACTCATGTTATAGCATCAGAATTAGACCATTCGGCCCATCAAGTCTACCCCGCCATTCAATCATGACTGGTCGACTTTATCTTTCCCTCTCAACCCTATTCTCCTGCCTCAAGACACCGTACTAATCGAGATAGCGGGAGTGCAGAGACGGTTCACCAGACTGATTCCTGGGATGTCAGGACTGTCTTATGAAGAAAGACTGGATAGACTTGGTTTATACTCTCTAGAATTTAGAAGATTGAGAGGGGATCTTATAGAAACTTACAAAATTCTTAAGGGGTTGGACAGGCTAGATGCAGGAAGATTGTTCCCGATGTTGGGGAAGTCCAGGACAAGGGGTCACAGCTTAAGGATAAGGGGGAAATCCTTTAAAACCGAGATGAGAAGAAGAACTTTTTTCACACAGAGAGTGGTGAATCTCTGGAACTCTCTGCCACAGAGGCCAGTAGTTGAGGCCAGTTCATTGGCTATATTTAAGAGGGAGTTAGATGTGGCCCTTGTGGCTAAGGGGATCAGGGGGTATGGAGAGAAGGCAGGTACGGGATACTGAGTTGGATGATCAGCCATGATCATATTGAATGGCGGTGCAGGCTCGAAGGGCCGAATGGCCTACTCCTGCACCTATTGTCTATGTTTCTATGAGAGTCTGAAAATCCTTGCCTTAAAAATATCAATTGACAGCCCCCACAGCTGTCTGTGGCAATGAATTCCAGATTCACCACCCTCCGACTAAAGAAATCCCTCTGTTCTATAGCCCAGATATGAGCTTTAAAAACCACATCCAGCATTTGGAAAAGAAAATATAAGCTCTGTATGATTGATTGAGCAAATAAAAAGAATATTTTTTCTCAGAATGCTTTTAGGAATGCTTACAGCCACAGAAGGCTGTGGAGGCCAAGTCAATGGATATTTTAAGGCAGAGATAGATAAGATTCTTGATTAGTACGGGTGTCAGGGGTTAATGGGGAGAAGGCAGGAGAATGGGGTTGAGAGGGAAAGATAGATCAGCCATGATAGAATGGCGGAGTGGACTTGATGGGCCGAATGGCTTAATTCTGCTCCTATCATTTAGAAACATGTTTGTGTTTTATTCATTGACAACCCAGGCCCCCAGTCCCTTGGTAATTTGGACAGCAGCTTCTAATGGCCTGTTTGTGTGCTCTAATTACCATGGAATCATTTCACCCCCTGCCATCGGGAAGATAACTCCCCATTTATTCTAAGTCTGTGTGGCCCCTGGTTCTGGACTCGCCCCACATTGGGAACATTTTTCCTGCATCTAGCTTGTCTAGTCCTTTAATAATTTTTTTATGTTTCTATAAGAAAACCCCTCATCCTTCTAAACTCCAGTGAATACAATCCAGTGATAATATTAGCACCAAACAACTTGAGGTTCTCAACCATTGATGCTGACTGGGGATTGATCTGGTGAGGAGATGAACAGATGTCTTTATTTTCAAAGCTAATGAGGGCATAATTCACACTTTCATATCACGGAAAAATCAATGGGGCATTTTTAATTCTCAGAAGGGGTGGGATGAGCCGCCCCTTTATTCTAAGACTGTGGCCCCCGGTTCTGGACTCGCCCCACATTGGGAACATTTTTCCTGCATCCAGTCCTTTGTCCAAACGTTGCCTATTTCCTTCGCTCCATAGATGCTGCTGCACCCGCTGAGCATTTTTGTCTTCCTTCGATTTTCCAGCATCTGCAGTTCCTTCTTGAACAAGGGGTTAAGTCTGCCGGGCTGTGCTGCACAGTAAACAGTGACTGACGCAAGGCAGGGAGGGAGCACTTTTATTTCGGAGAGCTGTTTACTTTTGCAAGGAGACAAGCCACAAGACTAGCGATGAGCTGATATGGCCTCGTTGTGTTTGTACCGCGTCTCATGGCAACGGTTCCGTGCGCTTTCGAACCAAAACAAGGCACGGTGCGGAGAAACCACTAGCAAAAACAAAAAAAACCTGTTCCAGACAAATTCCTACAAGGAAGTGCAGCTTGAGATAAAAATAAACCACGAGCCGCAATAAGCTGAATATTCACAACAAAAGGATTTAAGTATAAGAGCAGGGAGGTTCTACTGCAGTTGTACAGGGTCTTGGTGAGACCACACCTGGAGTATTGCGTACAGTTTTGAGAAAAATCATTCTTGCCATAGAGTGAGTACAGAGAAGGTTCACCAGACTGATTCCTGGGATGGCAGGACTTTCATATGAAAAAAGACTGGATAGACTCGGCTTGTACTCGCTAGAATTTAGAAGATTGAGGGGGGATCTTATAGAAACTTACAAAATTCTTAAGGGGTTGGACAGTCTAGATGCAGGAAGATTGTTCCCGATGTTGGGGAAGTCCAAAACAAGGGGTCACAGTTTAAGGATAAAGGGGAAGTCTTTTAGGACCGAGATGAGAAAATCATTTTTTTTACACAGAGAGTGGTGAATCTGTGGAATTCTCTGCCACAGAAGGTAGTTGAGGCCACACAGTTCATTGGCTATATTTAAGAAGGAGTTAGATGTGACCCTTGTGACTAAAGGGTTCAGGGGGTATGGAGAGAAGGCAGGGATGGGATGCTGAGTTGGATGATCAGCCATGATCATATTGAATGGCGGTGCAGGCTCGAAGGGCCGAATGGCCTACTCCTGCACCTAATGTCTATGTTTCTAAGCCTCTGAAACAATAAATAACTCCTCACCTATTCCTTTGCTCCATAGATGCTGCCTCACCCGTTGAGTTTCTCCAGCATTTTTGTCTACCTCCCATTTTCTGAAGAAAGGTCTCGATCCGAGTCTAACGAAGGGTCTCGACCCATTCCTTCTCTCCAGAGTCACTGCCCTTCCCGCTGAATTACTCCAGTATTTTGTGTCTTTTTTCGGTTTAAACCAGCATCTGCAGTTCCTTTTTCTATCCCATCCTTTCATGACATTTCAAAGTGCTTCTTAGCCGTGAAGTACTTTAGAAGTGCAATCAGTATATTAATGTGGGGAAATGCAACTTAAGCTCCCACAAAGATCAATGATAACACAATTGCATCATCTGTTTAATGATATTCATTAGTTCTACGAGCAGAATTAGGCCGTTCAGCCCATCGAGTCTACTCTGCTATTCAATCATGGCTGATCGAATGGGGTTAATTGAAGAAATCAATATTGATACCCAAGGTTGTAAGCTAACAAAGGCGAGATATGTTGCTCCTCCAATTTGCGTTTGGCCTCACTCCGACAATGGAGGAGGCCCAGGACAGAAAGGTCGGTGTGGGAATGGGAAGGGGAATTAAAGTATCCCGCAACCAAGGGATCAGGTGGGTCCAGGACGGACTGAGCGAAGGTGTTCAGCGAAACGACCGTCCAGTCTGCGTTTGATCTCGCCGATGTATAAGAGTCCACACCTTGAACAACGGATACAGTAGATGAGGCTGGAGGAGCTGCAAGTGAACCTCTGCCTTACCTGAAAGGGACTGTCAGGGTCTCTGGACAGAGTCGAGAGAGGAGACAATAGACAATAGACAATAGGTGCAGGAGTAGGCCATTCGACCCTTCGAGCCATTCAATGTGATCATGGCTGATCATCCCCAATCAGTACCCCGTTCCTGCCTTCTCCCCATATCCACTGACTCCGCTATTTTTAAGAGCCCTTTCTAGCTCTCTCTTGAAAGCATCCAGAGAACCTGCCTCCACCGCCCTCTGAGGCAGAGAATTCCACAGACTCACCACTCTCTGTGAGAAAAAGTGTTTCCTCGTAGGTATCATTCCTTTGCAGGTATCAGGAGGGATCATACCGCTGGGTTGTAAGTTGCCCAAGGGTTTGTCCAGGTTGAATTGATCGATGATTGACACAGGACTCTAGTTGAATAAGTGAGGTTGTCTGAAGATCAAGCAGAGTGAGGTAACAGGGAACAGCACTCAGATTCACTCTCTGCACAACCCAAAACCTTACAGAGGCTTAAATGAATACAGGTCAGGGCAAGAAATGGAGTTTTAAATTAAACTTTTATTTACAGAGCAAAGACTGCCCTGCAGAATTACAAAACTTAAAAAACAACCAAGCAAAACCTTGGGAGACTGACAAAATTATCCCTGAACTCAAAACTGCCGAAGGAACAATTTGTTGTATGGGGAGAAGGTGGAAGAGTTGAGATTCATTTTGGGGGAAAAACTTCTTGCGATTTTTTCGGCGACTGTCATAGTCGCAGCAGGTGGCCGAACATTTTCAACGTGTTGAAAACCCAGCGGTGACCAAAAAAAGATACAACTCTTTGGGCGACTACTCACGACCATACAGGCGTCACCATGGCACGTGGCGCCTGTATGGTCGGGAGAAGTCGACCAAAGAGTCGAACTTTTTTCTGGTCGGCGTTAGTTTTTCAACTCGTTGAAAATCTTCGGCCACCTGCTGCGACAATGTCGAGTGCCGGCAAGTTGCCGAAAAAAATCACGCAAGTGGGACAGCCCCTTAAGAACGGCAATGTTACATACTATTCCCCTCTAATGGTTCTGCGCAGTGGACAGATGCAATGGGCTAGAATGTAAAGCCTGTATTTAATAACTGGCAAGGTGACCAAAGAGTAACACATTTAGTCCACAGTTTCATGACAAGTGGTAATCGCATTATTTGCACATTGGAGATTACTTCACCACAGCTGAGCAACGGAGTCATCAAGCCCATTATGCCCAAATAATTTCACTTTCTTTTAAACGGTAATGCTGCTTTGGGCATGTTAAGTGTTACTGTTTGCTGGCGGTCCTGTTAGAGGCAGTGAAGGTCGCCTGTCCTGGGATCACGTTCCACACCTGATCTTCCTCTGGCTTCCCTCATTTAGACGTGATGCAGTCCACGATCCCAATGCTCTTCAGTCCGTCGAAGAAGAAGAAGTTGTTGTGTGGAGGGTCTCGCTGGGACAGGGCCTGTGAAGGAGACACACGGTCACCGTGACCCGCTGGGAAGAGCAGCAAGGAGGCTTTGCGTCCCGCGCCACGACCCGCGGCCCTGGCGCACGGTGGGTGGGTGCGGGGAGACGAGGGGACGGCGCGATTGCGGGTCGATCCTGACGGTGGAGGCGGGGAGGGCCGCTTGGGAACCTGCAGTAGCCGGGAGTTCGATTGGACGGGGCGCCACTGGAGGCCAAGCGCGCGGAGTGACAATAGACAATAGACAATAGACAATAGGTGCAGGAGTAGACCATTCAGCCCTTCGGGCCAGCACCGCCATTCAATGTGATCAGGGACGACAGATGGCGCAATGGGCTAAGTGTTCGGCTGGCGACCGGAAGGTAGCCGGTTCGAATCCCGCTTGGAGTGCATACTGTTGTTGGGGCAAGACACTTCACCCACCTTTGCCTGTGTGTAAAATGTAATGTAATTATGTGAAGCACTTTGGGGTCAATGCAAGTTGACTAAAAATGTGCTATATAAATAAGATTATTAATATATTATTATTAATAATATTAATGGCTGATCATCCCCAATCAGTACCCCATTCCTGCCTTCTCCCCATATCTCCTGACTCCGCTATTTTTAAGAGCCCTATCTAGCTCTCTCTTGAAAACATCCAGAGAACCTGCCTCCACCGCCCTCTGAGGCAGAGAATTCCACAGACTCACCACTCTCCTTGAGAAAAAGTGTTTCCTCGTCTCCGTTCTAAATAGCTTACCCCTTATTCTTAAACTGTGTGTGTGGCCCCTGGTTCTGGACTCCCTGGTTTTCTCCGGGTGCTCCGGTTTCCTCCAACACTGCAAAGTGTTCACATTGAATGGCGGTGCAGGCTCGAAGGGTCGAATGGCCTACTCCTGCACCTATTGTCTATTGAGTGTGGGAGGAAACCGAAGATCTCGGAGAAAACCCACGCGGTCACGGGGAGAAGATACAAACTGCGTACAGACAGCACCCGTAGTCGGGGGGCAAACTCGGGACTCCGGCGCTGCAGGCACTGTAAGGGAACAACTCTACCGCTGCGCCAACATGCTGCCCCAGTGGGTTAAACGTTTGCTGGTGAGCAGTTTAGGGACTGACGTACCTTCACAATCTCCTGGCTGAGTACTCCTCCCACAACAGCACAGACCGGAGCCAACTCCGAGAAACAGGTGCTGAGGAACCAGAGGCAAGATTTAGACATTAACCACAGAGAATCATCTCATTGCAAATCAGCTCAATGTTGTTCTTTAACAATTAAAAATAACCTTTGTTTTTTATTTCTCTTCCCGCTTGTCTTTATGAGATCCTACATATAGGAGCAGAATTAGGCCATTTGGCCCATCAAGTCTACTCTGCCACTCAATCATGGCTGATCTATCTCTCCTTCTCAACCCCATTCTCCTGCCTTCTCCCCATAACTCCTGACACCCATACTAATCCAAGAATCTTGGCAGTGACCAAGCTTGTCACTGTACCTTGGTTCACGAGATAATTTAGTCTACTTTAGTTTAGTTTAAAAATACAGTGCGGAAACAGGCCCTTTGGCCCACCGAGTCCGCACCGACCAGTGATCCCCGCACACTAACACTATCCCACACACACACACACACACACACTAGGGGCAATTTACATTTACACCAAGCCAATTAACCTGGAAACCTGTACGTCTTTGCAGTGGGGGAGGAGACCGAAGATTTTGGAGAAAACCCACACGGTCACGGGGAGAACGTGCAAACTCCGTACAGACAGCGCCCGTAGTCGGGATCGAACCTGGGTCACTGGTGCTGTAAGGCAGCAGCTCTGCCGCTGCATCTGTACAATAATAAGCCTGAGATCTGGTCAGATAAGGACGTTGGAAGGAACAGGTACAAAACACTTCCTCCTGGTCATCGTAACTGAGGGCACTCGGCCGCAGTGAGTCGAGTGACGGAAGACCTGACTTACCTGGTAAACTCATCCGTCAGCAGGTCACTCTTCACTCCCAAGGAATCCAGCACATCGTTCCGCATTTGGAGCAACAGTTCAGAATCATCCGCGTAGCTGTCAGGAGACGGATCGCGGGCCTTCACAGTCCGGAACTTCAACAGAACTGCCGGAGAAAACAGCACAGTTCTTGCTTAGAGATACAGCGTGGAAACAGGCCCTTCATCCCACCAAAGCTGGAGTAACTCAGCGGGTCGGGCAGCATCTCTGGAGAAAAGGAATAGGTGACGTTTCAGGGGAACGACCTGACCCAAAACATCGTCTCATCAGAACCTGCCTGACGTGCTGAGCTCCTCCAGCACTTTTATTTTTTTGCTCTTCGGGTGGCACGGTGGCGCAGTGGTAGTGTTGCTGCCTTACAGCACCAGAGACCCAGGTTCGATCCTGACTACGGGTGCTGCCAGTATGTAGTTTGTATGTTCTGACCGTGTGGGTTTTTCTCCGGGTGCTCCGGTTTCATCCCACATTCTGTCAACGTACAGGTTTGCAGGTTAACCGGCCCAGTAAAACTGTGTAGCATAGCGCTAGTGCACGTAAGGCGGGAGGCCACAACCGCTGGAGGACAAAAAAGGGAAGAGATTGAACTTTTGTTTCGCCTTCCATCACAGTGAGGAATGTGGAGGGGTCACTGTGGTGGATGTTTTTGTTAAAATGTATTTTGTGTGTTTGTGCTTCTTATCAAAGATCCTATAGCAAGATAGACCACTCCTGCTAAATGCAATGGGCTGATGTGTAATACGCAACGGAGCGGAACGTGGGCCTTTTTTCCATCCATTTCAGTAACCCGACCCGACCCGACCCGCAGTGTAATCAACGTTGCGGGGGAACAGTTTGTGTTAATAAATTAAAATTCTGAAAATTAGAAGATTTTTACCAAAGAACTTTGATTTTTACGAGGATGTTTCCATAACCAGCTTCCGTCTCCGCACTAGTATCTTTGCTCCACTACGGGATCTATGGTGCGGAGACGGAAGCCGGTTACGGAAATGGGGCTGAAAATTACCCACGGATCTGCCCATGAGCGTACTACGTCTTTTTCGTCGAGTGGACTATCTTGCTCGCTGTAGGATCTTTGCGTTTTATTAGTATGACTGTATGGCAAATCAAATTCCTCGTATGTTGCAAAAGATACTTTGCTAATAATGTAAGTAAGAGGAGGAGTATAATGTGAGCAGAAACTCCGTGAATAAGGGACAGTTTCACTGGCATTGCTCCAAGCAGCTGTGTCTCCAGTTGCAATTGTAGTTTTGTCTCCCTGCGTCTCCTTGACTCTGGGGGTGGAACCCAAAGTCATTGGAGACAAGGGAGAGCCGAGTTCACTTTGAGTACAAAGTGACTGGTGTTACATTTGCCCTGGAGTGAAGGGACAGGTCTAACAGGTAACGAACGGCAGTCACACTCAATGCAAATGCAACTACAGTGAAGTGCATTATCTGATTAACGGTAGAGGATGATTCAAACACACCACCGCTCAACCCTGAGATTCCTTAAGCGTTTTCTTTTGTTGTTTATTTAAAGGGTGTTGAAGTCACTGGCAGGATTTGGACCAGTGGTAACAATGAAAAGACCAGTACATCGAGAACCAGTATAGGTTTAAGGTTTAGGGAAAGATTGAATAGAAACCTAAGTTCATTAGTTCATAAGTTATAGGAGCAGAATTAGGCCATTCGGCCCATCCAGTCTACTCCGCCATTCAATCATGGCTGATCTATCTTACCCTCTCAACGCCATTCTCCTGACACCCGTACTAATCAAGAATCTATCTCTCCCTCCACTGAAAATATCCATTGACGTGGCCTCCACAGCCTTCGGTGGCAATGAATTCCACAGACTCACCACCCTCTGACTAAAGAAATTCCTCCTCATCCCCTTCCTGAAGGAACTCCCTTTAATTTGGAGGCTGTGAGCTCTGGTCCTAGACTCTCCCACTAGTGGAAACATCCTCTCCACATCCACTCTATGTCAGGGTACAAAATGGCAATGTTCATTCCGTCCTCATTTAATGCCCTTTCCACAGGAAATTAATGAACACACGTTGCCATTCAATGTACCTCCTCATCTTTTCATTTAGTTTGGAAATACAGCGTGGAAACAGGCACTTCAGCGCACCGGTTCCATGCCAACCATCGATCCCCGCACATTAACACTATCCCACATAGCCTAGGGACAATTTATATTTATACCAAGCCAATTAACCTACAAACCTGTACGTCTTTGGAGTGTGGATGGAAACTGAAGACCACGCAGATCACGCACGGGGAAACATAGAAACATAGAAATTAGGTGCAGGAGTAGGCCATTCGGCCCTTCGAGCCTGCACCGCCATTCAATATGATCATGGCTGATCATCCAACTCAGTATCCTGTACCTGCCTTCTCTCCATACCCTCGATCCCCTTGGCCACAAGGGCCACATCTAACTCCCTCTTAAATATAGCCAATGAACTGGCCTCAACTACCCTCTGTGGCAGAGAGTTCCAGAGGTTCACCACTCTCTGTGTGAAAAAAGTTCTCCTCATCTCGATTTTAAAAGATTTCCCCCTTATCCTTAAGCTGTGACCCCTTGTCCTGGACTTCCCCAACATCGGGAACAATCTTCCTGCATCTAGCCTGTCCAACCCCTTAAGAATTTTGTAATCTTCTATAAGAGCCCCTCTCAATCTCCTAATTATAGAGAGTATAAACCAAGTCTATCCAGTCTTTCTTCATAAGACAGTCCTGACATCCCAGGAATCAGTCTGGTGAACCTTCTCTGCACTCCCTCTATGGCAATAATGTCCTTCCTCAGATTTGGAGACCAAAACTGCACGCAATACTCCAGGTGTGGTCTCACCAAGACGCTGTACAACTGCAGTAGAACCTCCCTGCTCCTATACTCAAATCCTCTTGCTATGAAAGCCAACATGCCATTCGCTTTCGTACGTACGCGAACGTACAAACTCCGTACAGATGGCACCCGTGGTCAGGATCAAACCCGGGACCCTAGCGCTGTGAGGTAGCACCTCTACCGCTGCGCCACTGTGCCGTCCTAAGGGAGCAAGAGCAAGAGTGCAGAACGAGACGGTCGGTAGGACCCCTACACCATGGAAGGAGGAGTGGTGAAAGCACGCAAGGTCACTCTTACAATAACAAAAAGATTAATTCTATTCAGGATTCTGCATGTGAGGATTACATGGACAATACATGTCAAATACTGATCACAGCACAATCGTTAATCTTTCAATGAAGCACACCAACTGCATGAGGTGGCTGGCAGACACACTTGCCAACAGATACTAAAATGCAAACAAATAACAACTGGGCAGGTCTCTTCTGTGGCATTGTATCTCAACAGGGGCAGCACGGTGGGGCAGCGGTTTTTACTCTGGCGCTGTAAGGCAGTAGCTCTCCGCTACGCCACCATGCCACCCGTTTTGTTCCGCCTACAACATAAACCAGCATCTGCTGTTCCCTTCCCTTCATACTCATGGTTAGCTCTCTTGTCCAGCTTTTCCCCACTGCCTCCTCAATCAGTCTGAAGAAGTGTCCTGACTTGCCCATCCCCTGCCAAGATGCTGCCCGGTATCCTCAATAAGGATTGTATCATAATTGTATAATAGTTTATTATTTATATATGTTTGTATTGTATTTATGGCGGTGGGTTCTGGCTTGTTTTATTGTAGTGTAAATATTATTTTTTAATAATTGAATAAATTTTTTGATTAAAAAAAAAAAAAAAAAAAAAAAATGCTGCCCGAACCACCGAGTTCCTCCACAGCACTTGTTCTTGTGTCTTGTTCATGGTCACCACCATGTTTATTGGTTGAGAGCGGAGAGGCCCGGCAGCAGCCTGAGGCTCGACTGGATGGGGCCTCCCCTATACGAAAGGCCGAGGGAGTGGACAGGACGAGGCAGCTGCACGGAACGGTGGAACACTTAACAACAACGGCGACTTGAAAATAGCGCCAAATCTGTCGACACTGTATACTGCCTCAGTGCAGTACTGTGATACACATATTATAGACAATAGGTGCAGGAGTAGTCCATTTGGCCCTTCGAGCCAGCACTGCTATTCAACGTGATCATGGCACATCATCCCCAATCAATACCCCACCCCGTTCCTGCCTTCTCCCCATATCCCCTGACTCCGCTATCTTTAAGAGCCCTATCTAGCTCTCTCTTGAAAGTATCCAGAGAACCTGCCTCCACAGAGTCTGAGGCAGAGAATTCCACAGACTCACCACTCTCTGTGAGAAAAAGTGTTTCCTCGTCTCCGTTCTAAATGGCTTACTGCTTATTCTTAAACTGTGTGTGACCCCTGGTTCTGGACTCCCCCAACACCGGGAACATGTTTCCTGCCTCTAGTGTGTCCAAGCCCATAACAATCTTATACGTTTCAAATCTGGGATGCTTATCTGCGAATCTTATCTAAGATGTATCTAAGTGCTTATCTATAGTGATACTTGTACTGAACTGTATACAAAAATGAATGTCACTGTACCTAGGCACATCTGACAACAGAGTGCCATTGATCCATTGAACAATAAGGCAGGTCTTGCAACACACGACACGCTACTCATTTCTCACTGGTCAGCTCAAAAGACCCAGCAAATCGCTACATCTTTTCTGCACCACTTTCCTGTGACTCAGTTGTAAAAAAAATGTTCTCACTTCTCAATCGTGGAAACAAGGCGTTTATCGGTTGAATCAGCAGTAAGGGTTTAGGAAAGTTTCACACATCTGCACTATCATTGTTGATTTCCTGTACAGTGCTTCATGCTGCCACCGAGCAGAAGGATCTGTTCTTGTTTGGTGTCAGGTTGTCACGAGGTTTTATTTTCCATTCCGGGCGGGCAGTGTCATTTCTAAAATTGGTAATTTGGTGAGAAAAAGTAGGGTCACTGCTAGTTCAGCCCACATTTCATCATCCGCTCTTCACGAAGAGCGAGGAAGTCACGGCATCGAATTTTGGGTCGGGCCGCATTTGGGGTACAGTGCGCAGTTCCGCCCGCCACATTGCAGGAAGGATGTGGAGGCTTTGGAGAGGGCGCAGAGAAGGTTTACCTGAACGCTGCCTGGATTTGGGGGTATTAGCTACAGATACCTCCAGACTCAGGAACAGCTTCATTCCCAGGGCTATAGCGGCTCTGAACCGGCCCTGCTGAGTTCCCCCCACCCCCACGGACTGTCTCCCTCAGATGGTCACGTCACACAGACACATCTGCACTTTAGTCTGCTTGAACTGTTTTGACTATTTTACTGTTCTTTTTACAATCCATGTTCTCGGGGTATCTAAATCTAAATTTTATTAGTTACTTAAATTATGACATCGGATGGAAGCTGCATACCAAATCTCGTTGCACTTCTATGCAATGACAATAAAATATATTATTATTATTATTATTATTATTATTATTATTATATGAAGATTATTTTTTGGTTTAGTTAAGTTTTAGTGTAACTTTAAGAGAGAGCTAGAACTTTCAAGAGAGAGCTAAGAACGGAGACAGGAAACACTTTTTCTCACAGAGTCTGTGGAATTCTCTGCCTCAGAGGGCGGTGGAGGCCGGTTCTCTGGAGGCTTTCAAGAGAGAGCTATAGAGGGCTCTTAAAAATAGCGGAGTCAGGGGATATGGGGAGAAGGCAGGAACGGGGTACTGATTGAGGATGATCAGCCATGATCACATTGAATGGCGGTGCTGGCTCGAAGGGCCGAATGGCCTACTCCTGCACTATTGTCTATTGTCTAAGATGTCGTAGGTCAGGCAGCATCTGTGGAGGGAAGTAAACCGACATTTTGAAGAAAGGTCACCACCCAAAACGTTTGCCAGTCCTTTTCCCATCCCAGATGCTGCCTGACCAGCTGAGATTTTCCAGCACTTTGTGTTTTGCTGAGTTCCCAAGTTGTGGGACAAATGTTTCGCTGTTTCTTTCTGTAATATAACTTTAGTGTCCTGAAAAGGAATCGAAAGAAACAGGTGATATGAACTTTTCTTTTTAAAGAACACTTTAAAAGATCACAAAAAGCTGGAGTAACACAGCGGGTCAGGTAGAACTTATGGAGAAATGGAATTAGTGACGTTTTGGTTTGAGAACCTTCAGTCACCCGTTCCTTCTCTCCAGAGATGCTGCCTGTCCCGCTGAGTTACTCCAGGATTCTGTGTCTATCTTCGGTGTGAGCCAGCATCTGCAGTTCCTTCCTACACATTTTTAAAAGATCACTTTGGTAGAAGCAGTCAACAAAGGTTTAAATAAAACACTTTCTGAATTGAAAATGTTTAATACACATCTTAGTGGGCACACGAATGTAAATAAGCTGAACAAAAGAACTTGCCTTGATGAATTGGACTTTAACCTTGGGAGTTTCGAGGGAACTATATCCTCCTTTCTCAGAGCAAATAGTAAATGAGTCAGTATTCAATGAGATAGTTTTAGTTTAGAGATAAGGCACGGAAACAGGCCCTTTGGACACCGAGTCCGCATCGACCAGCGATCCCCGCACATTAACACTCTCCTACATTCGGGACAATTTTTACATTTATATCAAGTCAATTAACCTACAAACCTGTGCGTCTTTGGAGTGTGGGAAGAGACCGAGGTTCTCTGAGAAAACCCACGCAGGTCACAGGGAGAATGTACAAACTCTGTACACACAGCACCTGTAGTCAGGATCGAACCTGGGTCTCTGACGCTGTAAGCCCTGTAAGGCAGCAACTCTGCCACTGCGCTACCATGCTGCCCGAGGTCATAGGGAAAAGTATTACTTTATTACTGTGGAGCTAAATCTAATATTAAAAAAACAGTCGGGTAAATTTGGGTTACAGAGAAGATGATCATGTTTTCACTTTTAATAGGTCTGTAACAGTTAAATCTGAACATCCAAACAAACCCATAACTGACCACCACGTTGACTGTAGTGAATAACTCACCACGGGCTAGCTGTTTCAATAACATACGAGCGTTGTGGTTGTCTATCTAGCTAGTATTGGTGACAGGGTCATGATGCCTTCAGTGAACTAATGCACCTTTATGAAATACCAGGATTGACACAAAATGCTGGAGTAACTCAGCGGGTCAGGCAGCATCTCTGGAGAAACGGAATTGGGCAGCACAGTGGCGCAGCGGTAGAGTTGCTGCCTTACAGCGCTTGCAGCATCGGAGACCCAGGTTCGATCCCGACTATGGGTGCTTTTCTGTATGGAGTTTGTACATTCTCCCCGTGAGTTTTCTCCGAGATCTACGTTTTCCTCCCACACACCAAAGACGTAGAGGTATGTAGGTTAAAGATAGACACGAAATGCTGGAGTAACTCAGCGGGACAGGCCGCAAGCATCTCTGCAGAGAAGGAATGGGTGGCGTAAACTAAATAGGTGACATTTCGGGTCGGGACCCTTCTTCGGACGTCTTGAGTTCAAGTGACATGGGCTAAATGGAGGCAAATGGGACCAGCGCGGTGGTTTTTGAGGATATATAAGGAACAGTCGGATATTTTTGCAAAACATCTGTAACGTACGTTATGAGCAGTGGCGGACTGGCCAGGGTGTCAGCTTGCCCGATGGCAAGTGGGCCCCTGATGAAGTGGGCCCCTTATATCAAGTGGGCCCCCTATATCAAGTGGGCCCCTTATATCAAGTGGGCCCCCTTTATCAAGTGGGCCCCTGATGAAGTGGGCCCCTTATATCAAGTGGGCCCCCTTTATCAAGTGGGCCCCTTATATCACGTGGGCCCCTTAAATCAAGTGGGCCCCTGATGAAGTGGGCCCCTTTGTCTCCCGGCAACCAATATTTTTAGACCCAGTCCGCTACTGGTTATGAGACAACTGATAGTGTTTGATGCAGTGATTTGGCCTGTGATCGCTGAACCAGCAACCAGAGGGCTTCTGGGAATGGAAAACTATTTTGCAATGTTTTCCAGCTATATTCGTTCTGTGTCAGTTTATTCTACAGATTAAGATTGCTCTAAGCTGTCTGAGCTATGACGGTTTTGCAAACATTGACCTTTACTGTCTGCCGGAGTTCACGTGATGCGGGAGGCTGAAAAGATTGGTGTTTTTAAAAAAAATAAAATAATTTTAATCCTCGTAAACAAAAACAGCACAGTACTGGGTCTGTAAAATATACTTCACGACAGACACATCGCATTTCAGCCCCATCAGCTGCAGGCAAACTGGCCCGCTGCCAAAGTTATATATTATTACTTTACAAAATCATTATTGGATTAATAAATACCATTGAATGGAAATATGCTCAAAAACAGAAATATATTTTTGAGGCATGTTTATAGAAAAGAGGTGCGTAGAGTAGGCCATTCAGCCCTTCGAGCCTGCACCACCATTCAATATGATGATGGCTGATCATCCAAATCAATATTCTATACCTGCCTTCTCTCCATACCATCTGATCCCTTTAGCCACAAGGGCCACATCTAACTCCCTCTTAAATCCAGCCAATGAACTGTGGCCTCAACTACATTCTGTGGCAGAGAATTCCACAGATTCACCACTCTCTGTGTATAAAATGATTTTCTCATCTCGGTCCTAAAAGACTTCCCTCTTATCCTTAAACTGTGTGACCCCTTGTTCTGGACTTCCCCAACATCGGGAATAATCTTCCTGCATCTAGCCTGTCCAACCCCTTAAGAATTTTGTAAGTTTCTATAAGATCCCCCCTCAATCTTCTAAATTCTAGCGAGTACAAGCCGAGTGAAATATTGAATATCAGTTCGATAAGGTCACCATCTAATTATTTCTGAGGCACTTATATTCAAAATTAATACAACAGCAAGGACAAAAGCGGGGGATGGGCAACCTTGTTCTGCATAGGGGCCAGGACCCATGTCTGTGAGTGGGTGGCGGGCCACATCTATCGCCATGGTTACTAAATGGAGGTACTAGTAATACATACTAACTATACATTGACATATTTATATATTTAAGCAATATTATGTCTACTGAACATAGCAGTTAGTTTGAGACACTGGTATTGAAACCACCCTCACCCCCTCTGTCTGCCTGCGCTTGTTCTCGGATTCTAGATGATGGAAGTCCTCAGAAATGGGCCGGATGATTTTGGGTTGCCCGACCCCAGGACTAAAGTCTTCTGATAAATAAAAGTAAGGAGTAACTTACTTTTGTGTTTACCTTTGGTGTAAACTAGCATCTGCAGTTCTTTCCTAGACATTAAAGTCTTCTGGTTGGTATTGAACTTAATTTTAAAACTACAAGTGATTTAAAAATGTTCTTCCAAATACAATTCATCTCACTTCCCAATGAGAATGGATGGCGGTATATACGCATGTCTGAAGAAGGGTCCCGACCTGAAACGTTACCTATCCATATCCTCCAGAGGCGCAGCCTGACCCGCTGAGTTACTTGAGTGCTTTATGTTCTGCATGGGTCCTTATGTTTGCTGGTACACACTTCCTGGCAGAGATCAGGGTAGCACGGTAATGGAGTTGCTGCCTTACAGCTTCAGAGACCCAGGTTCGATCCCGACTGCGGGTGCTGTCTGTACGGAGTTTGTACGTTCTCCCCGTGACCTGCGTGGCTTTTCCCCGTGTGCTCCCACACTCCAAAGACGTGCAGGTTTGTAGGTTGACACAAAATGCTGGAGTAACTCAGCTGGTGAGGCAGCAATTCCATCATTGCCAATTCCTTCTCTCCATAGATGCTGCCTCACCTGCTGAGTTACTCCAGCATTTTGTGTCTACCTTCGATTTACCAGCATCTGCAGTTCCTTCTTAAACAGGTTTGTAGGTTAATGGGCTTCAGTAAAATTGTAAATTGTGTGTAGGAGGGTGTCGATGTGCGGGGATCGCTGGTCAGTACAGGCTCATTGGGCCGAAAGGGCCTGTTTCGTCGCTGTATCTCTAAACTATCTTAAAAATGAAATGGCTTGTGATATAAAGTTGAATAAAAACAAGCTGAGAAAGGCAAGCATTGGGTCATACCTAAGCAAACAATTCTGCTGCCCAAGGTTGAATAAATATTTAGTAGTTATCACAGTTTCCTTTACATTGAATCACGGTTCAAGGCCACTCCCTGCAAACTACTCTTTTGTATTGTGGAGGTCTGGATCGCAGTTTGAAAGAGGAAATCATTTAGTCCTTTGACCATTTCCTGCCATTCACTGTGACCAGTGCTGATCTTGACCCAGTTTCATGACCCTTTACCCCATAACAACAAGAATCTTAGCAATCTCAAATTTAAAATAAAATACAGACCTAACATCGCCACGACTCGAGGGTCTGAGCTACAGGGAGAGGTTGAGAATGATGGGACTCTATTCCTTGCAGCGCAGGAGGATGAGGGGTGATCTTATAGAGATGTATATAATCATGAGAGGAATAGATCGGGTAGATGCACAGTCCCTTGTCCAGAGTAGGTGAATCGAGGACCAGAGGACATCATCAGGTGAAGTGGAAAAAGTTTCATACTAATTTGAGGGGTAACTTTTTCACACAAAGGGTGGTGTGTGTTTGGAAGAAGCTTCCGAAGGAGGTAGTTGAGGCAGGGACTATCCCAACGTTTAAGAAACAGTTGGACAGGTACATGGATAGGATGGGTTTGGAGGGATATGGGCCAAACGCGGGCAGGTGGGACTAGTGTAGCTGGAACATGTTGGCCAGTGTGGGCAAGTTGGGCCGAAGGGCCTCACTATTTCCACGCTGTATCACTCCATGACTCTAACATCAATTACTACTGAGAAAGAGTTTCATAATTCTATCTTCCGCCACTGAAACCCTGCGGGTCCAATGTTTATGAATTATTGAGTATGAAGGAACAGCAGATGCTGGTTTTAACCAAAGATAGGCAAAAAATGTCTCAACTCAGCGGGACAGGCAGCATCTCTTATTATTGGGAACAGTTGAGTGAAAAAAGGGAAACTCTTAAAAATACAC
This sequence comes from Leucoraja erinaceus, assembly GCF_028641065.1. NCBI lineage: Eukaryota > Metazoa > Chordata > Chondrichthyes > Rajiformes > Rajidae > Leucoraja > Leucoraja erinaceus. The sequence goes on from NC_073414.1 coordinate 3,816,837, forward strand.
AGGTCCCTGAGGATCTGAGAAAGATGAATGTAATCTTTGGGTTGTCAGCTTAGATTCCAATTAGCGTGACTCCTTATTTTGTTCCAGGTTCCACAATGCTGAGTGTAGCTTCAATAAAGATCAGAGCTTTGGTCTGTCAGCACCAGCTAGTTACTCCTTAATTAGCCTTTATCACTTACTCCACCCGCCTGTCAAAAGAACCCCTCTCCTCTGTATCCACCTATCACCTGTGTAGGAAGGAACTGCAGATGCTGGTTTATACTGGAGGGAGAAACATAGAATATAGGTGCAGGAGTAGGCCATTCGGCCCTTCAAGCCAGCACTGCCATTCAATATGATCATGGCTGATTATCCAAAATCTGTACCCCGTTTCTGCTTTTCCCCCCCATATCCCTTGATTCGTTAGTCCTAAGAGCTAGATCTAATTCTCTCTTGAAAACATCCAGTGAATTTGTCTCCACTGCCTTCTGCGGCAGAGAATTCCACAGATTCACAACTCTCTGGGTGAAAAGGTTTCTCCCCATCTCAGTCCTAAATGGTCTACCCCTTATTCTTAAACTGTGACCCCTAGTTCTGGACTCCCCCAACATCGGGAACATAGATACAAAATGTTGGGAAAAGTTGGAAGAAGGATCTCGACCCTAAACGTCACCCATTCCTTCTCTCCAGAGATGCTGCCTGTCCCGCTGAGTTACTCCAGCATTTTGCGTCTATCTTCCACCCATCACTTGCCCAGGATAGACCCAAAATATTGTAGTAACTCAGCGGGCCAGGCAGCATCACTGGTGAAAAGGAATAGGTGACGTTTCGGGTTGAGACCCCACTTGCTAGGGTCTGATCTGGCCCCGACTCTTTTCCAGCTTCCTCCCTCCAAATCCATCAGTCTGAAGGGTCCTGACCTGAAACATCATCTATATATTCCGTATAGATGCTGCCTGACCCACTGAGTTCCTCCAGCACCCTGTGCTTTGCTCTCAAGATACCAACGTCTTCAGTTCCTTGAGTCTCTGCTTAAATTGATCCATCGATTATTATTATTATCATGTTATATATGTATTGTTGTGTTAACTGGCCGGTTACACTGTAGATATAGATGACAATGAAGCACTCGATACATTCTTGACAGCATTAAAAATGCCCACAAGAAAGATTTAGGACACCGATCATAATGCCCGCTTTACAGGGTTGTAACGTGACTTAAGAAGACAAATGGCAGCATAATGATGCCACAACAGGAGCCTCTTTGGACCAAACAGTCAGAGGGTGGTGAATCTGTGGAATTCATTGCCACAAGACGGCTGTGGAGGATAAGTCATTGGGCATTTTTAAAGTAGAGATTTACAGATTCTTGATTATTAAGGGTGTCAAAGGTTATGGGGAGAAGGCAGGAGAATGGGGGCTGAGTGGGAAAGATAGATTGAGTGGCAGGGTAGACTTGATGGGCTGAATGGCCTAATTCTTCCCTTTTGAGTTTGTCAACTTATGTCTCCAGTTATTGACTCTGAATTGTTCACATATTAAAGCAAGACTAAAGATAATTAAAAAAATGCAACATCTTGTGTTAAATTCAAGCTCCATAGCACAGAAACGTGCTTTTTCAGTTGAACTGGTGTACATAGGTGATTATACCCCACGCTGTTCCCGTCCCATTGCTCATCATTTGTTTATCCACTGTCCTACATAAACATTGGCACTGTTCACTTGGAAAAACTCCCTGAGCGAGCATCTTCTAAATTCTCACTGTAAAATCCTTCCCTTGCATTTTCACAGTAATTAATGCCCATCGAATGTTTACATTTACATCCAAAAATAACACAAAGTGCTGGAGATACTGAATAAAGGGAATAGCGTTTGGTGCAGGGTAAAGTCCGATTGAAGCACTTTGGTTCAAATACTGGTTTTGTTGAAAAGTGCTATATAAATAAACATTATTATTATTATTATAGTCCGATGAGGTAGATCAGGGGTGTCAGAGTCGCAGCCGGCGAAGGGGTCCCATCCGGCCCGCGGGATGATTTCCCCGAAGCCAGAGTGGGCTGCAGCTGTCCGCGGTGCCGGGTTGGACTGCTTTCGTGCCGTGATCCGGCACGCATGAAGCCACATTTCGCCCCGTGAACGAAAATGAGTTTGACACCCCTGAGGTAGATGGTTTAGGTAATTGGTGGTAGGATGGCTCAGTTGCTTGATACCAGCTAGGAAACCGTCCCTGAATCGGGAGGTTGGCGGCTTATCAGGCTTCTGACGGTTCTTCCATGATCTTGGTTCCTGACCAATTCACCTCTACCCCAATGTAGACATTGGACTTGGTCAACGGAACTGATACGCTATAATGCTGAGAACTATATGCTATACACTCTGTGACATCCCCTTCACTCCACCTATTGTACTTGAGTTTGACTTGATTGTACTAGAGCATAGTATTTTCTGAGCTGTTTGGACAGAAGGCAAAACACGTGACAATACTAAACCTGAACCCTGCACGGATGGTTCAAGGTGGCTCAACGGTAGAGTTGCTGCCTTACAGCGTTTACAGTGCCAGAGACCCGGGTTCGATCCCGACTACGGGTGCTGTCTGTACGGAGTTTGTACGTTCTCCCCGTGAGTTTTCTCCAAGACCTTCGGTTTCCTCCCACACTCCAAAGACGTGCAGGTTTGTAGGTTAATTGGCTTGGGTTTGACTTGGTATAAGTGTAACTTGTCCCTAGTGTGTGTAGGCTTGTGTTAATGTGCGGGGATCGCTGGTCGGTGCGGACTCGGCGGGCTGAAGGGCCCGTTTCCACGCTGTATTGCTAAACTAAATGAGGCAAGGAACAGCAGAAGAATTATAAGGCAGTAGTCTTTTGTAAGGAGTCCAAATGCAAATGGAAACATTTACTCTTTGTGGGAGGATTGGTGGCAATTGTCCATTGTCATTTTCTGTTAACAAAACTCTCTGTGCAGCGGCATCACATGCCAATGACAAGCACAATCTCATTTGCAACTTATTTAAATTGTAAATAAATCATTAAGAATGATGAAAAGCTGGTTTGGGGATGTAAAATTACTCCATTGTTCATTATTTTGTAGCTGCACTCTCTGCCTGCCATGGCAAAACAAGACCACATTGTTCAGTTGTAGCTTCTTATACAACATCAGTCATAAAGGTAAAACACTGAAGGTGCTGGAAATCTGAACAGAAATACAACAGAAAGCATCTTAGCTGCCAGCACATTGGCCTTCATCAGTCTGAGTATTGACCAAAGACCCTACAGCGAGCAAGATCGTCCACTCGACGAAAAAGACGTGGTAGGGTCATGGGCAGATTCATGGGTCATTTTCGGCCCCATTTCCGTAACCGGCTTCCGTCTCCGCACCAAAGATCCCGTAGCGGAGCAAAGATACTAGTGCGGAGACGGAAGCCGGTTACGGAAACATCCTCGTAAAAATCAAAGTTCTTTGGTAAAAATCTTCTCCTCATTTTCAGAATTTTAATTTATTAACACAAACTGTTTCCCCGCAACGTTGATTACACTGCGAGTCGGGTCGGGTCGGGTTACGGAAATGGATGAAAAAAAGGCCCACATTCGGTTCCGTTGCGAACTACACGTCAGCCCATTGCATTTAGCAGGAGTGGTCTATCTTGCTCCACTGTAGGATCTTTGGCATTGACAGAGTATAGAAGTTGCTCCCATCAGGCGAAAGGTATAGAAGTGTGAAAACGCACACCTCCAGATTCAGGGACAGTTTCTTCCCAGCTGTTATCGGGCAACTGAATCTACCACATCATACCACAACCAGAGAGCAGTGCAGAACTTCTATCTACCTCATTGGTGACCCTCATATTATCCTAGATTGGAATTCTGGCTTTACCTTGCACTAAATGTTATTCCCTTATCCTGTATCTGTACACTGTGGACGGCTCGATTGTAATCATGTTTTGTCTTTCTGCTGACTGGTTAGCGCGCAACAGAAGCGTTTCACTGTACCTCGGTACACGTGACAATAAACTAAACTGAACTGAAAGGTTATGCTGCAGTTATATAAGACGTTGGCGAGGACACATTCACGAGTATCGTGTAAAGGGGCTGTCCCACTTACGCAACTTTATCGGCATCTTGCCGGCACCCGTCATAGTCGCAGCAGGTCGCCAAAAATTCTCAGCGTGTTGAAAATCAAACGGCTTCAGAAAAAGGTACGACTCTTTGGGCAACTAGTCACGACCATACAGGCGTCTGACGCCTGTGTGGTCGTGAGTAGTCGCCCAAAGAGTCGTACCTTTTTCTGGTCGCCACTGGATTTTCAACGTTGAAAATCTTCGGCCACCTGCTTCGACTATTGCGGGTGTCGGCTAGTCGCCGAAACAATCACGCAGGTGGGACAGGCCCTTTACGGTGTACAGATACAGGACAAGGGAACAGCTTTCAGAGCAAGGTAGAGACAGTAAAGTCTGATCAAAGATAGTCTGGGGGTCCCTGATGAACTAGATAAGGTTTGGCTGCAGCTCCTAGACTGTGAACAGCATCCCTCTTCCCATCAGAACTGCCACCTCCATCGACTCCATTGACTAAGTCGAGACTAAAAACTCATCTCTACTCCCAAGCCTTTCCTGACGTCCTCTGAGCGAGGGCTATATGTATGTAGTGATGTTTGTATTTAATCTATGAACCAATGTTGTTTGTTATACTATTCTTATACCAATGTAAAGCACTTTGGCCAAGAGAGTTGTTTTTTAAATGTGCTACATAAATAAAAGTGACTTGACTTGACTTGGTAGGATTTTTGACAGTGGGAACATGAAATGTTCATATATTTTCAGTATCTTTCTCCAGGTCCAAGCTACTTCTCGAGGCTTCTAGTGTAGAAGAGCTGCAGTTGTGGAGGGGAGCTAGCTGAGGTGATGAATGAAGTTGCTCACACGACAAACACATAACACACATTAAAGGATGTTGGCTAAAGTGAAATTTTCCGATTGCGTGTTTGGGGCAACATAGAAACCAAAAAAACCACAGCTGAATCCACCCGTTACAGCCAGGCACCATGCACGTCTCAGCATTCTCAACCAGCAAACAGCAATGGGAAGAAGCCACCGCCACAAACATAACATAGAAACATAGAAAGTAGGTGCAGGAGTAGGCCATTCGGCCCTTCGAGCCTGCACCGCCATTCAATATGATCATGGCTGATCATCCAACTCAGTATCCCATCCCTGCCTTCTCTCCATACCCCCGATCCCTTTAGCCACAAGGGCCACATCTAACTCCCTCTTAAATATAGCCAATGAACTGGCCTCAACTACCTTCTGCGGCAGAGAATTCCACAGATTCACCACTCTCTGTGTGAAAAAAGTTTTCCTCATCTCGGTCCTAAAAGATTTCCCCTTTATCCTTAAACTGTGACTCCTGAAAGGAAGGAGGTGTTGTAATTTCCAAAATCCTCTGCAGCTCAGGATCAGTGATGACCTGCTTTGCAGCCAGGTCAGATAGTGGACGATACATCAATGAATAATAAATCTTATTTGTGATCACACGCTTTCTGCAAATTTAGATAACGATCCAAGTAACTGCTTGAAACAATGCTTAGTCTGTACAAATGGAAAGTGATGCAAATTAGGAAAGTTGGCTATGAATAAATAGGATAATTAAATTAATATGCCTAATCCGGCACTATTAAAAATTAGCCTTGCACTCAAATGCACTATTTTGGTTCAGTAGATGCACAATGAGCGGCAGATGCTAGAATCGTGTGAACACAAACTTCTGGAATAACTCAGCGGGTCAGGCAGCATCTGTGGGGGATCAGGGAGAGGCAACGTTTCGGGTCAGGACTTGTGTTACTCCACCTGTTGCAGCAGACTGCTGTTCCCAGAAAAGACTAGGGTAAGTCGAAAAACGTTGCCTATCTCCTTCGCTCCATAGATGCTGCTGCACCCGCTGAGTTTCTCCAGCATTTTTGGGTACCTACGGTAAGTACCTTGTGTTTAAGAAGGAACTGCAGATGCTGGAAAATTGAAGGTACACAAAAATGCTGGAGAAACTCAGCGGGTGCAGCAGCATCTATGGAGCGAAGGAAATAGGCAACGTTTCGGGCCGAAACCCTTCTTCAAGGTTCAGAGAGTTAGATAGAGCTAGGGGACTCAACTTGAGTCTGAAGAATGGCGGCACGGTGGCGCAGCGCCAGAGAACCGGGTTCGATCTTGGCAACCGGTGCTGTCCATGCGGAGTTTGTACGTTCTCCGGGGTGACCGTGTGGGTTTCCTCTGGGTGCTCAGGGTACTCCAAAGACGTGCAGATTTGTAGTTTAATTGGCCCCTGTAAATTGTTCCTAGTGCGTCAGATGCAAAACTGTGATACCATATGGTCTGCGCAGACTCGGAGGGCCGAAAGGCCCGTTTCCCTGCTGTATCTCTAAACAAGTAAAGTACCCCACCCAAAACGTCGCCCATCCATATCCTCCAGAGATGCTGCTAATCCACTGAGTTACTCCAGCACTTTGTTTTTTTGCTCAAGATTCCAACATCAGCAGTTTTCTTGTGCCTTTTGTTTTTTTTTTAATGGCTCATGAGATAAAATGTAATCAAAACAAGCTGAGAAAGTCAAGTATCAAACAGCACGACTGCCTTGGTACAGTGTGTTCTTGGTAATTTGGCATAATGCGAGGCAGGAAAGCTTTCCGACTATGGAGAGGGAGGGTTTAGAGGGCTGCGGTCAAATGAAGACAAATGGGACTGGGCAGCATGGACAAGGTGGGCTGAATGGCCTGTTTCCGTGCTGTACCATTCCATGGCCATGACTACACGTGGTTAAAGATGACAGCCCTGTAGGTTAATTGGCTTCTGGAAAATTGCTTCTATTTTGTAGTTGCAAAAGTGGGATAACAGGACTAGTGTCCGCCCTGGTGTGCAGAGTTTGAACCGGCCCGTTCACGGAGCTCGGATTCAGCCGCGGGACTTACCAGCATCGAAAGCCTGGATCGCCTCAACGCAGCGGGAGAACAAGGAAGGAAGAGATAAATACTTTAAGACTTTTGCCTTCCACCACAGTGAGGAGGTGCCTGGTAGACTCACTGTGGTGGATGTTAAACTGTGTTCATTATGTGGTCTGTTATTTTATGGAAGATGGAAAAATGGCTGCCGGAAGTGAGAATGAACGCTGGCGTGACTAACAGCTGCTGCTCTCTCTCCGAATGATGTATTATTGCTGTATTTATATATTTGTGATTTGCTTGTTTTTGACTGAAAGGTGTCCTTGAGTGTTCTGAAAGGCGCTCATAAATAAAATGCATTATTATTATTATTAGTGAACGTGCAGGTTTGTAGGGTAATTGGCTTCTGTAAATTCATAAGTGATAGGAGCAGAATTAGGCCATTCGGCCCATCAGGTCTATACCGCCATTCAATCACGGCTGATCTATCTTTCCCTCTTAACCCCGTTCCCCTGCCTTCTCCCCATGACCCCTGAGGCCCGCACTAACCGAATAGTTCCCTGTATGTAGGATGCAACAGTAGGATAACATAGAACTGGTGTGAATGGGTGATCGATGGTTGGCGTGGACTCTTGTGGGGCTGGAGTGGTCTGTTTCCATGCTGTGTCTCCAAACTCAACTCAACTAATTAGAATTTCGTCAGATCAGGGAGTCAGAGGCACATAGAAATTCCTGGGGAACGTGAGGAGATGATGGAGAAGAGACTGCAGATTCTGGAATCTCGATCAAAAAAACTGCTGGAAGAATTCAGTGGGTCAAGCAGCATCTAAGGAGGAAAACGGCATGTGTCGATAATTTGTGAACACAAAGTACCTGTGAGAAGCAACACAGATTAACGAAAGATGTCAACGCTTGAGTTCGTGCGATGTACACCAGATGGCTATCTCAAGTAGCATCTCAAGACAACAGCGTCTTGGCACGGTTGCAAGGAAATGCAGGACGATTAGACGACACACTGTGCTGCAGCTGATAATGACCTTCACAGCCGTTGAGGATACAAAAATCTACTTCACCAGCTGACTTCTCCTAGGCATTTACAGCTACTGATTCTCAAAGATAGACACAGAATGCTGTAGTAACTCAGTGGGTCAAACAGCATCTCTAGAGAAAAGGAATAGGCTATGTTTCGGGTCGAGACTCTTCTTCAGACCCGAAACATCACCTATTCCTTTTCTCTAGAGATGCTGCCTGTCCCGCTGAGTTACTCCAGCATTTTGTGTTTATCTTTGGTTTAAATCAGCATCTGCAATTCCTTCCTATACATTCTCAAACCCTGTTGAACTGGTCTTGTGTTGCTGAGATGAAATGTGTCGGAAGGAACTGCAGATGCTGATTTATACTGAAGATAGACACTAAATGCTGGAGTAACTCAGCGGGTCAGGCAGCATCGTTACGTTTCGGGTCGGAACCATTTTTCAGACTTAGCAATTTCTGAGTTCCAGCCACGAAAAGGCACCTATTCCTTTTCTCCAGAGATGCTGCCATCCGCTGAGTTACTCCAGCACTTTGTGTCTATGGGCGAACAACTGGATATTGGACTAAGCAGAGATTGGGAATAAACAGATCTTTCTTAGGTTGGGAGATTACGATTAGTGGGGGACTGCAGAGATTAGCGCTGGGGGCCCAGTTATATCAAAGAAGACCAAATGTCTCTTTTACAAGTTTGGTGTTGATAAAAAAAACACTATGTGGAATTTTGACTGGGGGATGGGGGGAGGAGAGGGGGGGGATGTTCAGAGGTTTCAAGAGGACATAAACAAGCTGTGCGAGTGGGCAAGATGGAACATGATATGAAGTTATCAGCTTGGTGCACTAAATGGAAAAATACAGTATTTTTGTTAAAGATAGGAGAATGGGTAATGTTGATTCTTAAAAGGATCTAGGTGTCCTTGTACATAAGTTACTGAAAGTCAACATGCAGGTGCTGCAAGGAATTATGAAGGCAAATGTATTTTATTGCATGGATCTCAGTACAAGAGTCATAGTGTTATACAGGACAAACACATGCTCTTTGGCCCAGTATGCCCATGCCGGCTAAGATGCCCCATCTACACTAGCCTCAAAGATAAGACACAAAATGTTTTCTGTACAAAAATTCTGGAACGAAATATTTGAAATATTTACAAAATTATTTAAAACAAAACTTCTACCTAGAGTAGAATGGATCATTTTTGGAATATCAGAAGCTAACCCTGAATTAAATATGTTTCAAAAGAACTTACTTAATTATGGGCTAATAATCGGAAAAAAGCTTATACTTAAATTTTGGAAAAATGCTCCAATACCAACAACAAAAATGTGGATTTCAAACATGTTCGAAACATTACACTTGGAAGAGATGAGACTCCTCCTAGCAGGTAAAGCAGATCACTTCCAAAAGACGTGGTCTGCATTTATGGAACTATTACAAGCTAAGGTGCAATAATAAGTTAAAATATAAAGGCTACCAGGACCGGGTAATGGGGGGTATAAAATACATTTTTAATAAAAACATGGTTGGTAGATCCTTTTTTTGCAGAGTTTTGTGTTACAATAGAGCGACTGATTTTCCTTTTTTCCTTTTTTTTCCTTTCTTTCTAGGGTCTTAATTATTTTCTTTGCTTCCTTCTCTAATTCCTTCCCTAAGGGGTTCTTTTCTCCCAACACTTTCCTGCACCTTCACGATTCTTGCTTACTTTTCTTACTTCTTTTATTTCTTTCTCTTTTAAAGCTCAAAAAACGAAGTGGTACAACATAATGTAATAAGATATATGCGATGTATTAATGTGATTTACTGTACTGCTAATAAAAATAAAATTAAAAAAAAAGATAAGACACAAAATGCTGGAGTAACTTAGCGGGACAGGCAGCATATCTGGAGAGATGGAATGAGAGAAGGAGTAGCTAGTCTAAAGAAAGGTCTCTACCCGAAACACCACCCATTCCTTCTCTCCAGGGATGCTGCCTGACCCGCTGAGTTACTCCAGCATTTTGTCTATCTTCGGTTTTCGGCCCGAAAACCAGCATCTGCAGTTCCTTGCTGCACTGGTCCCACTTGCCAGCATTTGGTTCCTATCCCTCTAAACCGTCCCTATCCATGTACCTGACCTAGTGTCTTTTAAATGTTCTTACAGTACCTGCCCCACCCAAGTTGTTGTTCCAGTTTCCAAGTTGCCTTGTCGAGTCTCATTGTCTGTAACTCATTTTCATCTAGCCCACAGCTAACAACGGCCTGTTTCCTTGATCATCGTTGCTTGTCTGCACATCTTTCATTCGTTTGTTTTATATCTCCCTAATATCACCGTCTATATCTCCTGTTTCCCTTTCCCCTGACTCTCAGTCTGAAGAAGGGTCTCGACCCGAAACGCTACCTTTTCTCCAGAGAAGCTGCCCGACCCGCTGAGTTACTCCAGCATTTTGTGAGTATCTTCGGATTAAGCAGGCATCTGCAGTTCGTTCCTGCACATTACGTCAACTACTACAGATGTCCCTGTCATTTCCCCGCCTTGTCAGTGGATTCATCAGCTATGGGAGGATATCACACATTGTCTTCTATGTGAGCAAACTCATTTTATAGAATAAAAGTGCAGCAGAGATCTCCTTGTCCACACTGACCGTGATGCCCGTCTATAATAAATAATAATAACTTTATTTGTTAAGCACCTTAAAAACAACCAAAGCTGACCAAAGTGCTGTACAGAAAAAAGAAAACAAGCAAGACATCATAAAACAGGCAGAACAACAGAACATACAACTAACACGAGGCGCATAAATTACATACGAAAATCCAAACAATAAATTAAAAAAACATAAAACACGAGTACGAACAACGCAGCAAAACCAATCAAATAAAGTTAATAAACAATTCAACACCTCACTGGTCTACAAAGGCCACGGAGAATAGATATGTCTTCAGGAGTGACTTAAAAACAGCTAGAGAAGGGGCCTGTTTAACGTGCAGAGGCAATTCATTCCACAATCTCGGAGCCGACACAGCAAAGGCACGGTCCCCTCTGAGCTTCCGCTTAGTCTTTGGCTCAATCAGGAGCAGCTGATCATCTGACCTGAGAGAGCGGGAGGGCGAATAAGGGTGAAGAAGCTCAAATAGGTAGGACGGGGCAAGACCACTTAGGGATTTAAAAGTAAATAAAATAATTTTAAAACGAATCCTATACTGAATAGGCAGCCAGTGGAGAGAGGCCAAAAGGTGTGAAACATGATCATGCTTTCGTGTGCCAGTCAAGAGACAAACAGCTGCATTCTGTACCATCTGGAGACGGGCGATGGAGGACCGACTAACCCCCAAATACAGTGCATTAACCTAATTTGCTCCCACTTGGCCCATATCCCTTCTACCCCTTCCCCATCCAAGTATCTGCCCAAATGGGCAGCATGTAGGCACAGCGGTAGAGTTACTACCTTACAGCACCAGCGACCCGGGTTTGATCATGATAAAGGGTGCTTGTCTGTATGGAGTTCTCCCGTGATCTGCGTGGGTTTTTCCCCTCAGAGATCGTCAGTTACCTCCCACACTCCAAAGACGTACAGGTTTGTAGGTTCATTGGCTTGGCATAACCATAAAATTGTCATTAGTGCGTGTCGGGTAGTGTTAATGTGCAGGGATCGCTGGTCAATCGGTGGGCCTGTTTCCGTGCTGTATCTCAAAAATAAACTTCTACACTTTGTTTTTGCTGCAAGGCACACAGGGGGTTAAACAGCGACATCATGGAACAACGAGAAGTGCCAGAGAGTTGCGTTTAGATGCCAATCACAATCTTGCTCCTCCACTCAGCTTCCAAACGATACATCACCTAACCCAGGCTGGTTACCTGCAATAGACACAGAATGCTGGAGTAAGTCAGCAAGACTGTAACTCAGCATCTCGGGATAGTAGGAATGGGTGACGTTTCGGATCTAGACCCTTCTTCAGACCGACCCGAAACGTCACCCATTCCATCTCTCCAGAGATGGTGTGCCTGTCCCGCTGAGTTACTCCTGCAATTTGTTTCTATCGTCAGTGTAAACCAGCATCTGCAGTTCCTTCCTACACACTGGTTTCCTGTAGACAGCCGTGTACCTCAAACCTTGAAGCTGTTAGCTGCAACACCCACTGCTTTTTCCACAGGACATCATGCAAACACCAGTGTTACTGCTTCATCATTATTGATACAGTTAATGCCAGTGTCTGTATTGCTGCCATCAGTCCCTCAAATCATCTCACTTACAGATTTAGCTCAGTTTAGTTTAGAGATACAGCGTGGAAACAGGCCCTTCGGCCCACTGAGTCCACGCTGACCAATGATCCCCGCGGACTAACATTAGGGACAACATTAGGGACAATTTAACCAGGCCAATTAGCTTATAAACCTGTACGTCTTTGGAGTTTAGTTTTGTTTTCAGCTTAGGGATACAGAGCGGAAACATAGAAACATAGAAAATAGGGGCAGGAGTAGGCCATTCGGCCCTTCGAGCCTCCACCGCCATTCAATATGATCATGGCTGATCAACTCAGTATCCCAACTATGATCAACTCAGTATCCCATCCTGCCTTCTCTCCATACCCCCTGATCCCTTTAGCCACAAGGGCCACATCTAACTCCCTCTTAAATATAGCCAATGAACTGTGGCCTCAACTACCTTCTGTGGCAGAGAATTCCACAGATTCACCACTCTCTGCGTGAAAAATGTTTTTCTCATCTAGGTCCTAAAAGACTTCCCTCATATCCTTAAACTGTGACCCCTTGTTCTGGACTTCCCCAACATCGGGAACAATCTTCCAACCAGTCCAGTAATCATCTCTAAACATCCTGCTGGTCTTTTCTGGATCAATTCCATAAAAGGGGGCTGATATACCAAAAATAAAATAAAATGACAATAACAATGTTCTCAAATTACAGCCGCAAAAATGCAACAATCAGTATTGATGCTGTTACAAAACTTGTATACTTGCTGAGCAGAAAGTCGAAGCACACGGATGGTAGCTTTCGAATTTGGAAGCTTCCACGCATGTGTTTCGACTTTCTGCTCAGCGAGTGTTCAGTATACAAGTTTTGTCTACATGCCCTTGGCTCAGGGCCACTAGCATTGCTTCAGTCCATATCATGATACACAGAGTCTTTCAATAGTCAGTCCATCTGGTCTTTTGTGCTGCTCCCCTTGCCCTCGCTCCTGGCTGCTTCTCTGCCTCACATGTCTGGGCAAGAACTCCAGTGGCAGCTCGATGGGGCCGGGGCATTGTCACGTCCCTTTATCCTGCCGGGCGCTGACAATAAGATGACTTGGAGAACACTAGAGTCCCCCATGGACGACACAACACCCTTTGTGCTCTGGTGGTCTACACAATGCCCAAGATCAAAACACGATATCTTTAAACCACTTACGGATTGAATCAGATTATATTTGCTCGACAAAGGCTCAGGGTTACTTGTTTATTAAGTGACATTGTTCAGTTTGGCCCTTCGCTTCAGAGCGGTGCGTTTTCCCAACCCTCTGCCAACTCTTGGCGGGCGGCACGGTGGAAAACGTACAAACTGTGCAGATAAACAACCGTGGTCAGGATCGAACTTGGGTATCTGCCGCTGTGAAGCAGCAACTCAACCCCATGAAGATATACTTTCAATCAGCTACAGGGCAATCCACAATGGAGCAAGCAACTTGGCCCTTGGCCATCACAGTGGAAGTCATTAAGGCACACGCCCAGAGAAAGTGCGATGTTCACCCAATCATCGTGCGAAATATCACAGCAAGGAAGGCAGCTGTGTAAACTCGACCAAAATGAAAAAATAAGCCCAAGGACTCGCAAAATGCTGTTTTTGTTGAAACCTCATCTTTATTCTCGATTATACAGGTGGTGTTTTGGTCGGACTGATTGGGAAGTTGTTTTGGAGGCATTGTGCGGAGGGAAGCAGTGGGGTTGAACTGACACAGGTGGGGTGACGGGTGCGCAGTCCGCAGCCTCTGTCCAACGGAATAACCAAACGGCACGGACAATGGGAAGCTAAAGGCTGCAGCAGGAAACTGGGCTTCAGTCATTTAGAATTAATTCTGTCGAGCCAGGATTGAAAATAAGCCGAGGCGTTTGGAACAGAATATTGCGGAAATTAACTGCTTTCCATGCAAACACTTTGGTAGAAGGCGTGAGGAAAAGCAAAGATAGATGCAGATAGGACCACATACGCTGAATGCAGAGTGTGGCCATCGGCCCACCAACCAGTTCGAAGGGGAAAAAAAACAATTACATCTTAAAATAAATGAAGCATTTCATTCATTCATGCTAATGCTGTTTATTCTGACCGCACGCAAACCTGGTACTTAAGAGCCTGTGCCACTGTACGAGGCAATTCACGAGTTCACCCCTGATTCGAGCTCGTGTAATGTACGTAGCGGCTCGTACGAGTAACGGTAGGTGCTCGGGAAATCCGGTAAACTCGTGACCTTTTTTCAACACTGTGAAAAATGTCCACGAGTAAAAAAAATACTCGTGATAAAAATAATTGTTACTTTTTACTCGTACGAGCCGCTAGGTGACATCCACGAACTCCTACGTACCCGCTACGTACATTACACGAGCTCGAATCAGGGGAAAACTAGTAGTATTTGCATCTATCTCAATAATTACGTTAGGCTTTTCACTGGTTCTCGATGCACGTGACAGTAAACTAAACTGAACTGAAAAGCATTGAAGATTAATTGAAACCCTCTGCCCAGTTACACTCTGCGTACGCTGTTCCTTTACCTTGAAGGAGGAAATAATCGCTGGGGGTTCGTTTCAAGGAGGAGTCTTTCTCGTTGCTCCAGTCCACTTCCAGAGCTTCTTTGAGGTGGCAAAAGTTCACCGTCTGCATAGAGAGAAAGCAGAAATCAAGCCCATGCCCAGATAGACAAACTGCCACTACCAACAGCACCAATAGTGAGCCCAACAGCTCCAGGGGCCCGAGTTCAAGCCTGATCTGTGAAGCCAAGATGGCGGCAGTGGAAGGTAAAAGATGAAAGGCGAAGGAGAACGTTAGTGGCTATGAACTGTCCACCAACTCCCCTCCCGAAACCTCGGAAAAGCCCTAACGATCCGTCGAGGACTTATTCACCTTGGCACGCGCTTTGCGGTGGTCGTGGGTGGTGGTGTTGGTGGGGGCAGCCACTGGAGGCCATACAGCAGCCGGGAAAGCGAGCGGATTGAGCGCAGCCTGCGGCAGCTGCACGGAGCGGCGGCGGAAGTTGCTGACGGCATCGCGCTGGGCCAAGCCGACCCCAACACCATCCATCCAGTGCCACCACCATGCCTTAAACGTGAGAAATGCATGGATTCCAAGTCTCCCTGAGACCAAGATCAGACACTGCAGCGATTTGAAAATGACCAAACGCCACCGGAACGTGACGACTCTCTGCATGCTCTTCCGGTAAAAGATCTATTGTACTCATGTATGGAATGATTTGATGGATAACATGCAGAACAAGCATTTCACCTCATCTCTGTACATGTGACGATAAATAAACCATTGAATTAACCAATGGAAGAGGTGAGTGAGTTTAACAACATGATACATGCGTGGGTGGGAGGCATTTTTAGCCCCAAATGCTGGTTTAGTTTAGTTTAATTTAGCGATACAGTACGGAAACAGGCCCTTCGGCCCCCCTGAGTCCGCGCTGACCAGCGACCCCCATCCCTAGACAATAGCACTAACCTGCGCACTAGGGACAATTTCCAATCTATACTGATGGCAAATAACCTACAAACCTGAAGCTAGGCACAAAATGTTGGAGTAACTCAGCAGGACTCGACTGGAAACGTCACCCATTCCTTCTCTCCAGAGATGCTGCCTGTCCCGCTGAGTTACTCCAGCATTTTGTGTCTGTCGTCAGTGTAAACCTGCATCTGCAGTTCCTTCCCACACAAATCCTCATCTGGGACTGCGGTAGAGTGCTGCCACATTCCAGCGCCATTTTGAAACGTCCAAATACTGTACACTGACAATGACAATTAAAATTGAATCTGAATCTGAATCTGAAATCTCTGAAATATCCTATCTAGGCCGAGAGAGACATATCTCTGGAAGAGAGGTGAATCTGTGGAATTCTCTGCCACAGAAGGTAGTTGAGGCCACAGTTCGTTGGCTATATTTAAGAGGGAGTTAGATGTGGCCCTTGTGGCTAAAGGGATCAGGGGGTATGGAGAGAAGGCAGGAACAGGATACTGAGTTGGATGATCAGCCATGATCATATTGAATGGCGGTGCAGGCTCGAAGGGCCAAACGGCCTACTCCTGCACCTATTTTCTATGCTTCTATCATTTTTTGGAAGAAAACCTGAAATCTGCATTTTTAGTTTGTAATTTGCCTCCTACACTTGTGGATCAGGCCTCGTGCACCAGCCTAGAATTAATTGAATGTTACTTGAGGTTATTCAGAAATACAGAGAGAGTATCTTGATTCTAATCTTACAGCTCTCTGCAGGTGTGTTAAGTAGCTTTTCTGTTTACCCTGCACTAATTAACACTAGTTACACACAACAGCGAGTCTGTGAAAACCTCTGGTGCACAGCCCAGCTGCTACCAGGGACACCTTAATGAAAATTAAATTCAGTCTTCCCGGACAGGAAAGTCTGCATAAACAGATGAAGCGTTGCAAAATGTATTTGAAAATTGAGATAACGCAAACAGCCAAGGGTTTCTTTGTGCCAATGAGGACACATATTCTCAGCTCAGCTTAAAGCTTAGCAAACAGTTAAAATTTAGAAATACAGCGTGTAAACAGGCCCTTTGGCCGTCGAGTCCATGCCAACCAGCGATCACCCCGTGCGTTAACTCTAGACTACACACCAGGCACAATTTTACCAACGCCAATGAACCTACAATCCTGTACGTCTTTGGAGTGTGAGAGGAAACCGGAGCACCTGGAGAAAACCCACGTGGTCACAGGGAGAACGCACAAACTCTGTACAGACAGCGGCCATAGTCAGGATTGAACCGAGGTCTCTGGCGCTGTAAGGCAGCAACTCTACCACTGAGCCGCCCTTATGTTAGGTCAGATGGGAATAAGTGGAGGGAGTCAGGTGGACTAGACTGCCCTGTGGGAGCTTGCATAGACCCGATGTGCTGAATGACCTTCAGTCTGACAAACGTCACCTGTCCATGTTCTCCAGAGATGCTGCCTGACCCACTGAGTTACTCTAGCGCTTTCTGTGTGTCTTTAGTGAATCATGAATGGTCCATGGCGATATATTCCACTTTTAACCCTCTTGGGATTATATTAGGGTTCACTAGGGTGCTGGCATTTCCCACTGCTAGCAAAAAGAAAAACAAAGTTAAACGGAAATAAATGGCGCTAATCTGAAGGTTATAATCCCGTCGAGCCCTGAGCCCCTCTCCTCATGCACAGAACATTATCTGCACGCCTCCATCAAATTCATCTTCTCTGAAAACAGTTGTGCTGCTTAAAAGATATGGGGAATACAGGTGGATCACAGTTGCACTGAAACCTACTGCAGGTACTGACACAAACCAGGGAGGGAATTCTACAGATTTCGTGTCAGCATTTGTGTTAAATGGGAAAACCAAGGAGTGGTCGTCAACCTGTAACATAATCTGAGCTGGTACGGCTGTTGTGAGCTTTGCTGCCTGCTATTTAGGTCATCGTTTTAATCTCTCAATCAGATGTTGTGTTCTAACCATCTCTGTGGGAGTATTATTCAACTACAGAGTCCTTAGACTTCAGAGATACAGCTTCGAAACAGGACCTTCGGCCCACCGAGTCTGCGCCGACCAGTGATCCCTGTATCTAAAGCAAATGTTATTTGTGCTATGCCCTTTACCATGTATCTGTACACTGTGGACGGCTCGATTGTAAGCATGTATAGTCTTTCCACTGACTGGTTGGCACGCCACATTAGCTTTTCACTGTACCTCGGTACATGTGATAATAAACACAACTAGCACTAACCTTATTGTTCGGTATAAAATAATTCATATAAAATAAATCTGATTATACAGAAGTTAAATTACAGAAAGCTATTATTGTTATGTATTACCGACTGAAAACTCATTCACAGTACACTCTTCAGCAATGACGTTAATCATAATCAGATCAGATCAGACCACAGTGTAATATCATTGAATTTTCAAACTTACAATAACCAACTTTTATCTTGGATGTTGTTATTCATTTTTAATATGTTCAGTTCTGATGGCAGAATTCCATCTATGTCTGGTGCTATTTCTTTTTTATCAGAGTCAGAGGGTGATGAATCTGTGGAATTCATTGCCACAGAAGGGTGTGTGGAGGCCATGTCAATGGATGTATTTAAGGCAGAGATAGATTCTTGATTAGTGCGGGTGTCAGGGGTTAAGGGGAGAAGGCAGGAGAATGGGGTTGAGAGGGAAAGATAGATCAGCACTGATTGAATGGCTTGTCCCCCACCTACATCAAAAATCTTCTTACGCACCATACCACCTCCAGGTCCCTCAGATCGGCCGACATGGAGTTACTGACCATCCCGCGGTCTAGGCATAAGCTCAGGGGCGACCGCGCTTTTGTGGTTGCAGCACCTAGACTGTGGAACAGCATCCCCCTTCCCATCAGAACTGCCCCCTCCATCGACTCCTTTAAGTTGAGACTTAAAACTTAATTCTACTCTCAAGCCTTTCTTATACAACTCCAGAGCAAACAAAATCATGAGAGACCTCTTCCACCCCTGCAACGGACTGTTCCAGCCGCTACGGTCAGGCAAACGCCTCCGTTGCCATGCGGTGAGAACGGAGAGGTTGAGAAGGAGTTTCTTCTCAGAGGCAATTCGGACTGTAAACGCCTTTCTCACCAGGGACTAACTGTACAGAACGTTTTTCCTTCTATTATTTATTATGTAAAATAATATGTGTGTTATGATTGTGTTTATAATTTGTTTGGTTGTTTTGTTGTTCCGCGAGCATTGCCACTTTCATTTCACTGCACATCTCGTATGTGTATGTGACAAATAAACTTGACTTGACTTGACTTGACTTGACTTCTTGTGGCCCTCTGAAGAAGCGCTGTATGTATGTATTTATGTATGTATTGTCGATCTATGTACCACTGTTTGTAGCAAGTTAGTAACTGCACTAGTAAAGCACTTTGGTCAACGAGAGTTGTTTTTAAATGTGCTATAGAAATAACATTGACTTGACTGACTTGACCTCTCCCCAGAGATGCTGCTTGACCCACTGAGTTACTCCAGCATTTTGTGTCTACCTTCGATTTTACCAGCATCTGCAGTTCTTTCTTACTATCAAACTAGATCCATGTTTTATCAGTGTTTAAGAAGGAACTGCAGATGCTGGAGAATCGAAGTTACACAAAAAAAGCTGGAGAAACTCAGCGGGTGCAGCAGCATCTATGGAGCGAAAGAAATAGGCAACGTTTCAGGCCGAAACCCTTCTAGTCTGAAGAAGATTTTCAGCCCGAAACGTTGCCCATTTCCTTCGCTCCATAGATGCTGCTGCACCCGCTGAGTTTCTCCAGCTTTTTTGTGTACCTTCCATGTTTTATCAACTTGGATCCATATTTTAAAGCTGTGGTATGCAGCAGCAAAGTGTGTAGATTTGTGAACAGTAATGGCTACCACTGAGCCTTGAAGAATTAGTATTTTGCAGACTTCAACGCTTGATTTATGGACTCAGCCTCTGTGCCCAGCGTAGTCACGAGTATTAGAGTCTTCGGCCACTCATTAGTGAAGCAACAGTCCTGCTTTTGTGCCTGAACCGTTTCAGACGGCTGGCAAGCATTATAAAGCACTATTGACTGATGCCTCAAGGCTATAACTGACCCTGTATCTTGTACCAACTCCACTGGTTAGACTGATCCCTTGAACATTATTCCCTGCATCAATGTCCACACCTAAAAAATACATTTAAAGTCAAAATAACTGCAGATGGACACAAAAAAGTTGGGGTAACTCAGCGGGTCAGGCAGGGTCTCTTGAGAAAAGGAATAGGTGACGGTTCGGGTCGAGACCCTTCTTCACACTGAGAGTCAGGGGATGTGGGAGGAAACTGGGGCAGCGAGTGGAAAACCCTCAGTCACAGGGAGAACGTGCAAACTCCACAGAGACTGCGCCAGAGGCCAGAACTGACCCGAAACGTCACCTATTCCTCATCTACAGAGATGCTGCCCGTCCCGCTGAGATACTCCAGCATTTTGTGTGCATCTTCAGTGTAAACCAGCAACCACATTAAAAAAAACAACTGCAGATTGAATCAGAGTTATACAGCACGGAAACAGGCCATTCGGCCCAACTTATCCATGCCGACCAAGATGCCCCATCCAAACTAGTCCTATTTGCCCATAACCTTTTAGACCTGTGTTTAGTCCATAGCCTTTTAAACTTTTCCTATCTATGCAGTGGTCCAAATGCTGAAAATGCCATATAAAAAAATGAAACTTTTGGAAACCCTTAGCAGGTCAGGCAGCAACTCAGGGAAGAGATACGCTTGACGTATTAAGGAAAGACTGGTATACCAATTAAAGACACAAAATGCTGGAGTAACTCTGCGGGTCAGGCAGCATACCGTCCCTGGATAACTTGGATAGCTGATATTTCAGGTCGGGACCTTTCTTCAGACTGAGGAAGGGGTCCTGATCTAAAACGTCACCCATCCATGTTCTCCAGGGATGCTGCCTGACCTGCCGAGTTACTCCAGCATTTTGTGTCTTTAATTGGTATACCAGTATCTGCAGTTCCTTGCTTCTACAGATAATGTATCAGTCAAGGATACCTTTTGGGTTGTAGACCTGTTTGTCACTCCACAAATGCTGCCTGACCTGCAGAGTGTTTCAAGCAGAGACAGATAGAGACACTTTTCTAGCACTTCATTTCTTGTTTCTAGCATTAAAAAGTTTATAGCACATTGATTTTAGTTTAGTTTAGTTTGGTATAGTTTAGAGATACAGCGCGGAAAGAGGCCCTTCAGCCCACCGAGTCGACGCCGACCAGCGATCCCCGCACTCCAACATTATCCTACACACACTAGGGACAATTTACAATTTTACTAAGCCAATTAGCTGACAAATCTGCATGTCTTTGGTGTGGGAGGAAACCGGAGCACCTGGAGAAAACCCACACAGGTCACGGGGAGAACGTACAAACACCGTACAGACAGCACCCGTAGACAGGATCGAAACCGGGTCTCCGGCGCTGAAAGGCAGCAACTACCCGCTGCACCACCATGACGGTTTTTTTTTCGCCTCAAACGCACTTTGGTGACTGTAAAGTGGATTGGGACACTGATGTTGTGAAAGTCTCTACAGAAATGACACATCTTTCCTTTCACTTGCATTATCCAATGATGTGGAATTTATTAAATCTTGAGCATCGACAAATCAATTAACTATACAAAATAAACATTAACACAGAAGGACTCGGGCCAGATACGCTATCGTCTGCAATCTATTTGTTTAATTTTCATTGAAACGTGAAGCAGTCGACTCAGATAAGAGGTTCATTTGATTAACACACAGTAAGCAAAATAGTAACCATAAAAACAACACCGACTACTGGTAGAAGCTGAAAAAAACCCAGTAAAATAATAATGTGTAGGATGGAACTGCAGTTGCTGGTTTACAAAGAAGATGGACAGAAAGTGATCCTCAGGCTATCCTTGATCGGACTTTGCTGGCTTTACCGTGCACTAAACGTTATTCCCTTATCAAGTATCTATATGCTGTAAATGGCTCGATTGTAATCATGCATTGCCTTTCTGCTGACTGGATAGCACGCAACAAAAGCATTTCACTGTCCAAGTGACAATAAACTAAACTGAAGTGCTGGAGTAACTCAGCGGGTCAGGCAGCATCTGTGGGGAGAAGGAACGGGTGATGTTTTGGGTCGGGTTTGAAGAAGGGTCTCGGCCCGAAATGACACCCATTCCTTCTCTCCAGTGATGCGGCCTGTCCCGCTGAGTTATGACCCTGTCCCACTGTACGAGTTCACAAGAGCTCTCCCGAGTTTTAAAAATCAAACTCGTGGTAAGCACGTTGAATGAATGTAGCGGGTACGTCGGAGCTCGGGGACGTCGCTTACCGGCTCGTAACACTAACGGCAGGTAGTCGGGAAGACTGGTGAAGATTTTTCAACATGATGAAAAATGTCCACGAGAGCCCCGAGTACTTAAGTCAAGTCAAGTGAGTTTATTGTCATGTGTCCCTGATAGGACAATGAAATTCTTGCTTTGCTTCAGCACAACAGAACATAGTAGGCATTGACTACAAAACAGATCAGTGTGTCCATACACCGTAATATAAATATATACACACATGAATAAATAAACTGATAAAGTGCAAATAACAGATAATGGGTTATTATAATCAGAGTTTTGTCCGAGCCAGGACTGTGGGGAAGTAGCTATTCCTGAACCTGGTTGTTGCAGTCTTCAGGCTCCTGTACCTTCTACCTGAAATTACGAGCGGTTATTACTCAGAGAGTGGTGAATCTGTGGAACTCTCTGCCACAGAGGGTAGTTGAGGCCAGTACATTGGCTGTATTTAAGAGGGAGTTAGATGTGGCCCTTGTGGCTAAGGGGATCAGGGGGTATGGAGAGAAGGCAGGTACCGGATACTGAGTTGGATGATCAGCCATGATCATATTGAATGGCGGTGCAGGCTCGAAGGGCCGAACGGCCTACTCCTGCACCTAATTTCTATGTTTCTATGTAAATCTCCGAGTTCGAATCAGGGGAAACTCGGGAGAACTCTTGAATGAACTCGTACAGTGGGACAGGGCTTTGACTCCGATATTTTGAAGGCGGATTCTTGATTCCCTGTTCTCTGCTACAACTGTATAGGTATTTTTCCATAGCAGATAGAAAATTAATACAGAATGCACAGTAATAACAGGTACTGCGTGCTACAGTAAACGCAAGCACAATGGGGAAAGCTGTTAATCATCTCTCTCAAGCTCTGTCACTTTATATTTCACAGAGCTCCTGGCACGGCAGCAAAACAACTTTGTTCCACAGAGTAACTGCTCATAAATTAATTGCTAAGCTTGGGGCTGGTACAAGCATAAATCACGAGTTTATAAAGACCTATTAAAGTGACATTTATTTCGAATTGATAAACAATGCAACTTAACATTGGCTATCATTTGACTGGAATGTCACAATGAACTGCACAGACATACACTGTGACACTCAGAAACAAACATTTTCATAGATCTGTCTAGGAAAGAACTGCAGATGCTGGTTTAAATCGAAGATGGACACAAAATGCCGGAGTAACTCAGCAGGGCAGGCAACATCTCTGGAGAGAAGGAATGGGTGACGCTTCTGAAGAACGGTCTCGAGCAAAAGTCTGAAGGGTTTTGGCCTGAAACGTTGCCTATTTCCTTCGCTCCATAGATGCTGCTGCACCCGCTGAGTTTCTCCAGCACTTTTGTCTACCGTCTAGTCTCGAGCAAAGAGGTCCTTCTGCGGTTGTACAGAGCCCTAGTGAGACCACACCTGGAGTATTGTGTGCAGTTTTGCTCCCCTAATTTGAGGAAGGACATTCTTGCTATTGAGGGAGTGCAGCGTAGGTTTACAAGGTTAATTCCCAGGATGGCAGGACTGTCATATGTTGAGGGAATGAAGCAGCTGGGCTTGTACACTCTGGAGTTTAGAAGGATGGGAGGATATCTTATTGAAACATATAAGATTGTTAAGGGTTTGGACGCACTAGTGGCAGGAAACATGTTCACGATGTTGGGGGGGTGTCCAGAACCAGGGAAATGTAGGAATAGAGCTGGCAAAGTTGACAAAAATGTAAACTTTATGCAGGAGCACAGTCAGGCTGGTCGGAGAACTAGGGTGTGGGAGGGATGGAGAGAATGGGAAAGCAAGGGTGACTTGAAGTTAGAGAGATGAATATTCATACCGTTGGGTTATGGGCTAACATGGTGCAGTTTCAAATTGCCAAACTCCCTTTGCCAATTGTGCTTTGTTTCCCCAAAATAACCACCCATGTTATTTAACTCTCAGGTGGTTCTGGCAGTGACCCAAAGACACTCGAGTTAGTCTAAATCATCAGATAGTAACAGTGGGACCTGTAAATCATTCAGTTCCACGGTCAGTAGCCACTCTGTCCACGTTATTTTTGGAGCACTATTTAGAGATTTGATCCCTTTAACACATTTGATGGTAACCCAGATTTATTACATGGGTATGAAAACAAAGTTGACAAGACCTACATCAAATGATAAGAAATAAAGGGAGAGGGAGAGGGGGGGGGCAGAGAAAGGGCGAGAGGGTGAGAGAGGGAGAGGGGGGGATGGAGGGGGGGGGGGGAGGGTAGGGGGGGAGGGGGGGGGGGGGAGAGAGGGAGGGGGGGGGGGAGGGGGGGGGGAGAATGAGAGAGAGAGAGAGATAGACAGACAGAGACAGAGCCACAGACAGAGACAGACAGAGAGAGAGAGAGATAGAGAGAGAGTGAGAGGGAGACAGAGAGAGAGACAGAGAGAGAGAGAGAGAGAGAGAGAGAGAGAGAGACAGACAGAGAGAGAGACAGAGAGAGAGACAGACAGAGAGACAGAGAGAGAGAGACAGAGACAGAGAGAGAGACAGAGAGAGAGAGAGAGAGAGAGAGAGAGAGAGAGAGAGACAGAGAGAGAGAGAGAGAGACAGAGAGAGAGACAGAGAGAGAGAGAGAGAGAGAGAGAGAGAGAGAGAGAGACTGAGAGAGAGAGAGAGAGGGAGGAGAGAGAGAGAGAGAGAGAGAGAGAGAGAGAGAGAGAGAGAGAGAGAGAGAGAGAGAGAGAGAACACACAGTTCTAGATTTTCAGATAAGCATATAATCTTGTCTGAAAGGAGTACGATCCACAAAAACCACATTTCATGGAAAATGAACCCACTTGTGGACACACCTCACAATGGTCTTTGCACGAATAATACCACAAGATATTCCATTCTGTACGGCAGCATGGCTTCTATTGGTCTATATAAGCTAGGTAATAGAATAACAAAAATAATCTAAACCACACACAGGTCTCTGGTAGCTTTCTGAGCCTCGGCACTAGTCTAAATGACAAATCAAATCAGACAGCTACACTGCAGAAAATAGCTATGGACACAAGTTGAGAGAACTGTGAACAAACGTGAGAAAAACATCTTGCATCACCAACATTGGCAAACTCTCTTCTGGCTCACCTTCATTATCCTCATCTCCATAAATCACTCAGATTGTGAAAAATATTGGCAACATATCAAATTAGCAGACAACATTAAAATGGGGAAGGCAGTGTATTGGTTAGCATCTTATAATTGTATTGGGGCGGCACGGTGGCGCAGCGGTAGAGTTGCTGCCTCTCAGCGCCAGAGAGCCGAGTTCCATCCTGATGATGGGCGCCGTCTGTACGGAGATCATACGTTCTCCCCGTGGGGTTTCTCCGGGATCTTCAGTTTCCTCCCACACTCCAAAGACGTACAGGTTTGTAGGTTAATTGGCATTGGTGTAAATGTAAAATTGTCCCTAGTGTGTGTGCGTGTGTGTGTGTGTAGGGCGGTGTTAATGTGCGGGGATCGCTGGTCGGTGGGTCAAAGAGACTACTTCCGTGCTGTACCTCTAAACCAGCGATTCCCAACTTGAGGCCATGGCAAATTTCAGGAGGGCCACAGAAAAATTTGGGGGTTAAGGGGGCACAGGTTTAATGAAGAGCTACCACCCTGTTGCCTCCTAAATTTCAGTTCTAATAAATTTAAATCTATGTAGTTTAAATATTTCTGATGTTTGTGGAATAGAATAAAAGAGAATTAATAGACACTGATATTTTTATGGAAGGTATTATAATATTGAAGTTATTTTTTTCCGCTAATAATGTCAGGGGAGGGTGGGGCCACAGAAAAATTAAAAGATCCCAAGGGGGCCATGAGCTAAAAAAGGTTGGGAACCACTGGTCTAAACTAAACTAATCTAAGAAAGAAAGTTTAAAGATGTGCGTGACAAGTTTTCTTTTTTAAACACAAAGAGTGGTAGGTGCTAGGAACATGCTGCCAGGAGTGGTGGGGAATACAGATACGATATTGGCATCGAAGAGACTTTTAGATGGGCACATGGATATGCAGAGATTGTACTCGCTAGAATTTAGAAGATTGAGGGGGGATCTTATAGAAATTTACAAAATTCTTAAGGGGTTGGACAGGCTAGATGCAGGAAGATTGTTCCCGATGTTGGGGAAGTCCAGAACAAGGGGTCACACAGTTTAAGGATGAAGGGGAAATCCTTTTGGACCGAGATTTTTACACAGAGAGTGGTGAATCTCTGGAATACTCTGCCACAGAAGGTAGTTGAGGCCACAGTTCATTGGCTATATTTAAGAGGGAGTTAGATGTGGCTAAAGGGATCAGGGGGTATGAAGAGAGGCAGGTACAGGATACTGTGTTGGATGATCAGCCATGATCATATTGAATGGCGGTGTAGGCTCAAAGGGCCGAATGGCCTACTCCTGCACCTATTTTCTATGTTTCTATGTTTCTAGAATGGACCATTCCAAATACATTAGAATTGAATGCCATTCAATGCCACGAGGCACAATTCATTTACAATGGGCCTGGTGGGTGAACAACCTGGTTCCATGACATATCACTAAATTAAAACTGAAAATTAAATTAAATTAAAATTTAAACCCTTTGGAACAATCCCGGAGAAATTATGGTATAAAATCATGAGAGGAATAGATCGGGTAGATGCACAGTGTCTCTTGCCCAGAGTGGGTGAATCGAGGACCAGAGGACATAAGTTTAAGGTGAAGGGGAAAAGATTGAATAGGAATCTGAGAGATAATTTTTTGACATAAAGGGTGGTGGGTGTATGGAACGAGCTGCCAGAGGAGGTAGTTGAGGCTGGGACTATCCCAACATTTAAGGAACAATTAGATAGGTATATGGTTTGGAGGGAACAAAATTGCTGGAGAAACTTAGCGGGTGCAGCAGCATCTATGGAGCGAAGGAAATAGGCAACGTTTCGTCCCGAAACGTTGCCTATTTCCTTCGCTCCATAGATGCTGCTGCACCCGCTGAGTTTCTCCAGCAATTTTGTTTAACTACGATTTTCAAGCATTTGCAGTTCCTTCTTAAACAGGTTTGGAGGGATGTGGGCCAAACGCAGGCAGGTGGGACCAGTGTAGCTGGGACATGTTGGCCGGTGTGGGCTAAGTTGGGCCGAAGGGTTCACTCTGTGACTCTAAATGTGCTACAAGCCATTCCGTATTACACCAGTAGCAATGGCGTTTAATTTCAAATGGGAATTAGTGAGCTTGATTGCAGAAAGACGTCTCTACAGCACCATAGTAGATTCTTTGACTAAACAGTCAACGCAGAATTTAGTCACCAGAAGCCTTGCCGTTCTTTGAACTGTAACCCACAAGAAGGCAATAGCCTCAAGCAAAGGTAGAGCGTGTGTTTGCTTTAAAGTTTGTAGAGAGGTCATTCGAGGGTGATGAATCAACAATATTAATTCAAAATGAACAAGGCATCAATGCGTGGTTTCTGAAGCTCCAGGTCAGGGCCAAGACTCAGATTCAGATTCAGATTCAATTTTAATTGTCATTGTCAGTGTACAGTACAGAGACAACAAAATGCATTAATTTTAATTGTCATTGTCAGTGTACAGTACAGAGACAACGAAAAGCATTGAATCATTGAAGGGGTTTTGGGACTGAGTGTGTAGGAAGGAACTGCAGATGGAGTAACTCGGCGGGACAAGCAGCATTTCTAGCTATTCAGACCCTAGCAAGTGAGGTCTCGACCCGAAACGTCACCTATTCCTTTTCTCCAGAGATGCTGCTTGGCCCGCTGAGTTACTCCAACATTTTGGGTCTATCCTGGGCAAGTGATGGGTGGAAGATAGATGTAAAATGCTGGAGTAACTCAGCGGGACGGGCAGCATCTCTGGAGAGAAGGAATGGGTGACGTTTCGGGTCGGGACCCTTCTTCAGAATGACAGTCAGGGGAGAGGGAGTCAAGAGACATTGAGGGGTATGGCGTGGGGTGGAAGATTGCAACCTTCACGTGGTCCGCCCTGCCTCGATTAACGCACGTGCACAAACGGAAGGTCAAATAGAACAAGTTGTCCAACAACTTTAGGCTGTGCACGCCACACAAAAGTAGAAGAAGAAGAAGCATGGTGTGAAAACGTCAGATCACAGCAGACGATGGTAAAGAACCATTCCACATTTCCTCAGCAGCGTCTGCTTTGATCTGAGGAAGCAGAAACTCTTCACTACTTGACAGATTTATGCTCCCTCACATCCGTGCGCTAACAACACTGCATTTAGCTGGTGCTAATCGAGGAAGAGTTGAGGAGGGGGGTGGGGGTGGGTTCAACACAGCAGGGGAATTCCACAGTGGCCTCTGAACATGCTGACAAAAGACAGCAGATTCCTTGGATACCATTAACCTCGCATAATACACAAAGGAATGGGATTCCCCCCCCCAATACATTAGCATTGAGTGCCACAATGTACTACAATGCCCGTAACACAGATGTCTGGTACCTCAGTCATTAACAACCTGCTTTAAGGGATAACATAGACACTAAATGCTGGAGTAACTCAGCGGGTCAGGCAGCATCTCTGGAGAAGAGGACTAGGTGACGTTTCGAGTCGAGACCCTTCTTTGAGTCTGAGTTACTCCAGCTTTTGTGTCTACATTCGGTTTAAACCAGCATCTGCAGTTCTTCCGACACACTAAAAGATAACGTTATCTTCCATCTGGCATTTCTACTCCGATCTCTTCCTAAAGTTGCGAGGAACTTTTGAGAATAATTTTGCAATTGAAGGTATTTTGCAGTGGCTTGTCTTACCAACCACAAGGCAAACTTGTGGCTTCAGCAATATGTCAAAGGCCCTGTACAAAACGCCCCATAAAAATGTGTTTCCCAACAGATAGATACTGTCAGAGGTTTTACACTTAGCTCAGTCAGCTTTGGGACCATTGGAACATCCATGACACCACTGTAAGCCATAATGCAAGGAGTACGACCATGTTCACAAGGATGAGATGCGCCCACACAGATTAGATGTATAATGGTGTACAACGACGCATGGGTTCTGTGAATGGACGAGTCGTAAAATACCTCCAGCCACAGATGCTGACGATGAACATGCATTTAATGGGGAGGTGGTTCTGGGATGCAAGAACTAACTGTTGAGCCATTCCCGAGGTAGAAATATAGAAAATAGGTGCAGGAGGAGGCCATTCGGCCCTTCGAGCCAGGTGCCGTGGGCTGAACTCAACGAAACACCAATGAAGGGAGCTACCTACACGTACCATGCAAACCCAGTTACCATTCCATTCACATTTATTTAAGGACCAGGAGATAGAGTCAAGTACATTCATACTGTAGGAACCAGGCCCTTCAGCCCAACTCATCTATACCAACAAAGTAGTCATCTGAGTTAGTCCCATTTGCCCGCATTTCATGTATGTTCCTCTAAACCTTTCCTATCTATTGAAAATAGTGGCGTATGAATTGAAACAGGCCCCCTTCACACCCAAATAGCCCATTTTGCCACATGTGGTCCACTTGAGCCCCCTCCAAACTTTTCATACCACAATCTATCTAAATAAGGCATCACGGTGGTGCAGGGTTAGAGTTGCTGCCTAACAGTGCCAGAGACTCCGGTTCGATCCTGACTACGGGTGCTGTCTGTACAGAGTTTGTATGTTCTCCCCGTAACCTGCGTGGGTATTCTCTGGGTGCTCCGGTTTCCTCCCACACTCCAAAGACGTGCAGGTTTGTAGGTTAATAGGCTTGGCATCATTGTAAATTGTGCAGGATAGTGTTAGTGTGCGGGGATCGCTGGTTGGCGCGGACTCGGTGGGCCGAAGAACCCGTTTCCGCGCTGTATCTCTTGAGAAAACTCTCCATGCCTTTCTCTGTCAAGTGCTTTTCTCCCAGTTGCTTGCCCAGCCAGCCCTCACCTGCTTCAGTCACTCTCTGCTGGAGCGAGTTCCACATTCTCACCACTCTTTGCATAAGTCATTTTTGTCAAGAATTCCTTCTTGGATTTCTTGCCGAATACCTTGCTCGCGCTCTAACCCGTACACTGGCACTTTCTCCCTGTCCATCCTACGCAAATACTTCATGATGTTGCAGTCCGCCGTCGGATCAGTTTTCAGCTTTCCCTTCTCATTGGAAAAGAGACACCGTGCCTAATGCGAGCAAGAATCCGAAACCTCTTCAAACATGTCAGTGGTATTGTCCCCATCAATCACTTTATAATGCAGAAGTTTCTGAATGCCAAACATTAATAGCATCCTCCAGGCGACAACTGAGGCCAGACGCTAATATTCTGATGGTGAGGAAAAGGTGGCAAACAGCCAGAAGTATAGCCACATGGCATCTTACTGAGCAACTGGGGTGGCATGCTGGTGCACCAGTAGAGTTGCTGCCTTACAGCGCCAGGCACCCGGGTTCCATCCTGACTACGGGAGTTTGTATGTGCTCCCCATGACTGCGTGGGTTTCTCCAGGTGCTCCGGTTTCCTCCCGCATATATAACATGTGCAATTTTATAGGTTAATTGACTTCTGTAAATTACCCCCTAGTGTGTAGAAACATAGAAATTAGGTGCAGGAGTAGGCCATTCGGCCCTTTTGAGCCTGCACCGCCATTCAATATGATCATGGCTGATCATCCAACTCAGTATCCTGTACCTGCCTTCTCTCCATACCCCCTGATCCCCTTAGCCACAAGGGCCACATCTAACTCCCTCTTAAATATAGCCAATGAACTGGCCTCAACTACCCTCTGTGGCAGAGAGTTCCACAGATTCACCACTCTCTGTGTGAAAAAAGTTCTTCTCATCTCGGTTTTAAAGGATTTCCCCTTTATCCTTAAGCTGTGACCCCTTGTCCTGGACTTCCCTAACATCGGGGACAATCTTCCTGCATCTAGCCTGTCCAACCCCTTAAGTAGGTTGCAAAAATGGGATGCGTGGGTTTTCCCCGGGTGCTCCGGTTTCCATCCACACCCCAAAGACGTACGGGTCTGTAAGTGAATTGGCTTCGGTATAATAGCAAATTGTCCCCAGTGTGAGTAGGATAGCATCAGTGTGCGGGGATTGCTGGTCGGCGGGGACTAGGTGGGCCGAAGGGCCTGTTTCCGCGCTGCATCTCTAAACTAAACTGCATCTCAGTTCAGCATCAGTTTAGTTTATTGTCACTTGTACAAGGAAAAGCTTTTTGTTGCGTGCTATCCAGTCAGCAGAAAGACAAAACACGATTACAATCAGGCATAGATATATGATAAGGGAATAACATTTAGTGCAAGTCAGCAAAGTCCGTTCAAGGATAGTCCGAGGGTCACCAAAGAGGTAGATAGCAGTTTAGGACTGTTCTCTCGATCGGAAGGTCGTAGCAGACTAGAAATATCAGCAAGACCTCCAAACAAGGCAGCTGAACACAAACACCGCTCACTCCCTACTGCTGCTGCACTCATTTGTGTCAGTCAGGTACAAATCTAATCAGCATCCACTGAAAGATTACAGTAAGTACTTGGTAAACAGGCAGCTCTGTTTTCAACCTTTGTGGGTCAGATCCAGAAAAACATTATGTGTAATAATTGAATTGTAAAAATGTGAATTCTGTCTGCAAGCAGGCAGAACTGTAAAGCAGAGCTGCCATCTGTTGGTCGAGTTGGATCCAGCCCTTGGTCTCCCGTTCCACCTGATGTGTGGAGAGTGTAATTGGATGCCGAGTGCAGTGAGTCCACAGCCACACTCGGCGTGTTCCAGTGCCCAGCCTTGTCCTCACACGCCCGACACCGGGCACCTCACACAGACAGACTCTTTCCCCCCAGCTCCATCGCGGGGAGAGATCACCGAGAGGGCAAAGGAAACTTTCCAAGAATGCTTGCGTGCCGTTTCAAAGAAATGCCGCAACCCCAGTTTGACCCGTTTATACGTTCTCCCCGTGACTGCGCGGGTCTTCTCCTGTTTCCCCCTACAGTGGCACAGCGGTAGAGTTCCTGCCTCACAGCGAACGCAGCGCCGGAGACCCGTGTTTGACCCCGATTACGGGTGCCGTCTTGTACGTTCTCCCCGTGACATGCGTGGGTTTTCTCCGACATCTTCAGTTTCCTCCCACACTCCAAAGACATACAGGTTTGTAGGTTACACAAAAAAGCTGGAGAAACTCAGCGGGTGCAGCAGCATCTATGGAGCGAAGGAAATAGGCAACGTTTCGTCCCGAAACCCTTCAGGAAGGAAATAGGTAACGTTTCGAGCCGAAACCCGGAAGGGTTTCGGCCCGAAACGTTGCCTATTTCCTTCGCTCCATAGATCCTGCTACACCCGCTGAGTTTCTCCAGCTTTTTTGTGTAACCTTCGATTCTCCAGCATCTGCAGTTCCTTCTTAAACACAGGTTTGTAGGTTAATTGGCTTGGTAAATGTAACAATTGTCTCTAGTGGGTGTAAGATGTGCGGGGATCGCTGGTCGGCGCGGACCTGGTGGGCCGAAGGGCCTGTTTCCGCGCTGTATCTCTAATATTAATAAACTAAAACCAAAACCAGGCAACTAGTTTCCATACCTTTTTGATCATTGTGGTTTCATTTGGATCAATCTTGACTTTTTTAGTTTTAGGTCCATCTTCATCACCTGTTCCAACTTTGACCACCTTTTGCTTCTCTCTGGAAATTTAATTACAGATTAAAATGATGTTATATATGTGACAGCTTCAACCGTTTACCACAGTAATGTAATCCCACGATCTACCAGACATTTACTGCTTTGGCGTCCAAAATCTGGGTGACATTGTGCATAGAAGTTGGGAGGTCATGCCACAGTTGTATAAGGCAGGAGAATGGGGTTGAGAGGGAAAGATAGATCAGCCATGATTGAATGGCGGAGTAGACTTGATGGGCCGAATGTCCTAATTCTGCTCTTACAACTTAGGAAGACATTGATGAGGCCACATTTAGAGCAGTTTTGGTCACCCTGATTTAGGATGTTGGAAAGGGAGAAAGGACTTACGAGGATGTTGCCAGGACAGGAGGGCCTGAGTTATCGGGAAAGGTTGAGCAGGCTAGGACTTTATTCCTTGTAGAGCAGAAGGATAGAGGTGTATACGATCATGTGGAAATAGATAAGTTAGATGCACAACGTCATTTACCCAGAGTTGGGGAAACCAAAGAACCAGTGGACATACGTTTAAGATGATTAGATTTAATAGGAACCTGAGGGGCAACTTTTTTTTTTTACACAAAGGGTGATAGCTATATGGAATGAGCTAGACAAAAATGCTGGAGAAACTCAGCGGGTGCAGCAGCATCTATGGAGCGAAGGAAATAGGCAAAGTTTCGGCCCAAAACGTTGCCTATTTCCTTCGCTCCATAGATGCTGCCCCACCCGCTGAGTTTCTCCAGCATTTAGTCTACCTTCTACTGAGATGCTGCCTGACCTGAAATGGCCCCAATTCATGGTCTCCAGAGATGCTGCCTGACCCACTGAGTGACTCCAGTGCTTTGGGTCTTTATCAAATTTTGTATAATTGATTATTATGTATTCATCAGTGTGTTTTTGTGTTTACAGGCCTGCAATCCTGCAGCATCACCAATGGTCACCAGGAAAGTCCCGACCCGAAATGTCACCTATACATGTTCTCTGGAGATGCCCGAGTTATTCCAGCACCGCGCGTCTTTTTTAAGGGAAAGGAAGATACAGGCGAGTCTGAAGAAGGACCCCTACCCAAAACGTCACCTATCCATGTTAACATAGAAATATAGAAAATAGGTGCAGGAGGAGGCCATTCGGCCCTTCGAGCCAGCACCACCATTCATTGTTCACGGCTGATCATCCCCGATCAATAACCCGTGCCTGCCTTCTCCCCATATCCCTTGACTCCACTAGCCCCTAGAGCTCTATTTAACTTTCTACAGAGATGCTGCCTGACCCGCTGAGTTACTCCAGCACTTTGTGCCTTTAATGTTAACGCACAAGCTGGAAAAGCCATTCAACCCTTGAAACTTACTCCACAAATTCGTGTTCTCCCAAATCAGCAAACATGTAACCGTGGTAACCAAAGATATCTCCAGCAAAGAATTTGATATTGTGCGTTCTGCAGAAGTGATCAGTTCGGACCATCACGTCACGTGGGCAACACGTCAGACACACCTGCAGGAGGGAATAAATACGACCGATTGGCAATCAACCACATCTTAATTATAACAGTCACTGAACCTAGTTTTGGCGTCTGCAAAATAAAAATGGGAGCATGCGTGGGTTGTGGGTAGGAGGTATCGAGAGCCTGCACATGGTTAGTAGGTGGAAGTGAAAGGTTAAATGTATTTGGAAGTGTGCAAGCAAGCGTGAGAGCGAGAAAGAAGAGATAGACAATGAAGACAAGAGGACACGACTTCAGAATGAAGGGACAGAAGTTTAGGGGTAACATGAGGGGGAACTTCTTTACTCAGAGAGTGGTAGCGGTGTGGAATGAGCTTCTAGTGGAAGTGGTGGAGGCAGGTTCGTTGGTATCATTTAAAAATAAATTGGATAGGCATATGGATGAGAAGGGAATGGAGGGTTATGGTATGAGTGCAGGCAGGTGGGACTAAGGGAAAAAAAGTTGTTCGGCACGGACTTGTAGGGCCGAGATGGCCTGTTTCCATGCTGTAATTGTTATATGGTTATATGGTTAACAAAAATAATGGTTTAAAATGAGTAGGCTAGATGCAGGAGGATTTGGACAGGCTAGATGCAGGTAGAATGGACAGGCTAGATGCAGGAGGATTTGGACAGGCTAGATGCAGGTAGAATGGACAGGCTAGATGCAGGTAGAATGGACAGGCTAGATGCAGGTAGAATGGACAGGCTAGATGCAGGAAGATTTGGGCAGGCTAGATGCATGAAGATTGGTCCCGATGTTGGGGAAGTCCAGAACAAAGGGGTCACAGTTTAGGGATAAGGGGGAAATATTTTAGGACTGAGATGAGAAAAATATTTTTCACACAGAGAGTGGTGAATCTGTGGAATTCTCTGCCACAGAAGGTAGTTGAGGCCAGTTCATTGGCTATATTTAAGAGGGTTAGATGTGGCCCTTGTGGCCAAAGGGATCAGGGGGTATGGAGAGAAGGCAGGTACGGGATACTGAGTTGGATGATCAGCCATGATCATATTGAATGGCGGTGCAGGCTCGAAGGGCTGAATGGCCTACTCCTGTACCTATTTTCTATGTTTCTATACAGAGTGCGAAAGATAGTTCTCATCATTGCAGCGCATCAGTTATATAGACAATGTCGAATGTCATCAATGGGGTCTAATGCAGTCAGATCGGGGGGAGTACCCCCCGCCACGGGTACCATGTAATCCCGTGCTACCTGCTCCATGGTCGGATAGTCAGCGACCAAACCGTCTCCCCCACCTGGTTTGCCAGGTGAGGAGGGGGCTGTGGACCCCCAGCAGGACCAAACACAAGACCTGGCAAAGGCGAGCCAACGGCCATCCACACTTCAGTAGAAGTTGCGATCACTGTCGTACGTAGCATTGTAAGGAATGATGATAAAGATACACACACACACACACACACACACACACACACACACACACACACACACACACACACACACACACACACACACACACACACACACACACACACACACACACACACACACACACACACACACACACACACACACACACACACACACACACACACACACACACACACACACACACCCCCCTATACTTCCAGTGGTGGAAGTCCGCAGGAACTGGAGGACAGAGATGTGTGGTGCGTCCGTCACCATTCCCGTTGGAGACCAGCACCACTGCGTCGCTAATGTTTTCAACGATGATGAATGAATGAATCTAATGCAGTACACGAGTTCCCATGAATACAGTTCTAGGGATCATATTACTAGGTGTCATCTTCGTCACAACATAACACGCTTCAGTCATTCCAACTCTCACCAACTTCTACAGATGCGCTTAAGACAGCATTTTATCACAGCATGGTTTGGGAACAGCTCCATCCGAGCCCGCAAGAAATTGCAGAGAATCGTGGACCATCACACAAGACCGTGATTGACTCCATCTACACTTCACGCTGCCTCGGCAAGGCCAGCAGCATAATCAAGCACCAGGTTCGCCCCAGTCACTCCCTCTTCTCTCCTCGCCCATCAGGCAAGAGGTACAGAAGTGTGAAAACGCATACCTCCAGATTCAGGGACAGTTCCTTCCCAGATGTTATCAGGCAACTGAACCATCCCATCACCAACTAGAGCAGTCCAGAGCTACTATGGATGCTGCTGCACCCGCTGAGTTTCTCCAGCTTTTTTGTGTACCTTCGATTTTCCAGCATCTGCAGTTCCTTCTTAAACACTGAGCTACTATCTACCTCCTTGGAAACCAAAATATCATTGATCGGACTTTGTTTAAGAAAGGACTGCAGATGCTGGTACTCCAGCTTTTTGTGGCTATCTTTGGTTTAAAGCAGCATCTGCAGTTCCTTCCTACACAATTCAAAACTGGGATACTGTGTGTAAGGGACATGTGTTCTCGTGTCAGATTTCCCTCTTGTTGCTTCCTATCAAGCTCAAACATCACAGTGCCAGTGATTTTAACATCCCGACGACATTAGCTTCTGAATAATCACCTACTTGCTTTAAATCTGACATTCAACATCTGGTACGAGTCCCATCTCCGCCAGAACAGGGGGATTTCCAAACCCATCCATGCACGACTTCAGAAACAAGGGAGGCGTCACGCCGTGAAATATTGCCTTAGACCTTTAATGACCGGTCAAGCGAAAAGCTTTAAAAGTCAGTCCGCAAGGGGCAGAGGGGGAAGGGAGGGGCAGCGGCAACAGAGAACAAACCAGACCCGCTCCATCACAGTTCAATTGCAACCAGGTCAAACTAATTTTCAATTATGTGAAATTCTGGAATTGTCAGCACTCCTCCAGTACATTTTCTGCTTCAAAGATAGACACAAAATGCTGGAGTAACTCAGCGGGACAGTCAAAATATTTCGCTTGGGCAGCTTACATTGTATTTGTAGCGTGGGAGGAAACCGGAGCACCAGGAGAAAACCCACGCGGGTCACGGGGAGAAAGTACAAATTCCATACAGGCAGCACCTGTAGTCAGGATCAAACCTGGGTCTCTGGAGCTGTAAGGCAGCAACTCTACCGCTGCTTCACCTAATCACCCACAGCTTCTGAATGGATCTTCCATAAGCTGGGGTACTGTTCGATTCACCTCTACCCCATTGATGACATTGGACATTGTCTATATAACTGATGCGCTGCAATGATGAGAACTATCTTTCGCACTCTGTATAGAAACATAGAAAATAGGTGCAGGAGTAGGCCATTCAGCCCTTGGAGCCTGCACCGCCATTCAATATGATCATGACTGATCATCCAACTCAGTATCCCGTACCTGCCTTCTCTCCATACCCCTTTATCCAGATCCCTTTAGCCACAAGGGCCACATCTAACTCCCTCTTAAATATAGCCAATGAACTGTGGCCTCAACTACCTTCTGTGGCAGAGAATTCCACAGATTCACCACTCTCTGTGTGAATTTTTTTTGAGTGGTGAATCTCTGGAATTCTCTGGCACAGAAGGTAGTTGAGGCCACAGTTCATTGGCTATATTTAAGAGGGAGTTAGATGTGGCCCTTGTGGCTAAAGGGATCAGGGGGTATGGAGAGAAGGCAGGTACGGGATACTGAGTTGGATGCTCAGCCATGATCATATCGAATGGCGGTGCAGGCTCGAAGGGCCGAATGGCCTACTCCTGCACCTATTTTCTATGTTTCTCATCTCGGTCCGAAGATGTCCCCCTTATCCTCAAACTGTGACCCCTTGTTCTGGACTTTCCCAACATCGGGAA
Organism: Leucoraja erinaceus; assembly: GCF_028641065.1. Lineage (NCBI taxonomy): Eukaryota > Metazoa > Chordata > Chondrichthyes > Rajiformes > Rajidae > Leucoraja > Leucoraja erinaceus. The sequence continues at coordinate 3,854,605 of NC_073414.1, forward strand.
CAATCTTCCTGCATCTAGCCTGTATCCCGCATTGCTCCATCTCTTGTACTCGAGTTTGATTTGATGCTATTTATTGCATGGTATACCTGATTTGACTGGATAGCATGCAATACAAAGCCCTTAACTGCGCACAACCTCAGCACATGTGAAATAGTAAACATAAACCAAACCTTCCACTATATACAAAGCACCAAGGTTATTACATGCATGAATGAATACTGTGAAAACAGTTGGGATTCAGGGACTTACCCAAGTATCATTAATAGTCTTTTGATATTTTGACCTTTTTACTGTTAGCTGATCTTTATGCTGCATTTTCATGACCTTTGTTCAATCACTTTTTTTTCCCCCGCACTTTTTTAAAATTCTGCATTTAGCCAGAGATTCACAACTAACTTAAGCAAAATAAAACATTTTAATAAAGGCATTTTGAAAGCACGTTGAAAGTAGGCAGAGCATCTGTGCTTGTAATAGGAAGGAACGACAAATGCTGGTTTACACCGAAGATAGCCACAAAATGCTGGAGTATCTCAGCGGGACAGGCAGCATCTCTGGAGAGAGGGGATGGGTGATGTTTCGGATGGATCCAAAACATCACCCATTCCTTCTCCCCAGAGATGCTGCCTGTCCCGCTGAGTTACTCCAGCATTTTGTGGCTATCTGTGCTTGTAGAATTGTTATGCATTTGGTTGCTAATGGCATTTTATTTTCAATACAAGGACCTACACTGGGTGCGTGCGGGGGAGGGTAAATAACATCTGAAGAACTCTGTGACTTGCTGAGAGTTGTGAGCATTTCTAGACTTACGAGGAAACAGATGGAGCGTGCAGTTAGAGGAAACCATCCCACATTTTATGAACTCAGTAATCCGCTCCGAGGTTTGCAACTGTGTGGCGGTGAGGGCTCGAGGACAGAACTTTCAATCAGTATCCTGGCCAGATCCTTGTTAAAATGTCACAGCCAAAAGCCTCAAGACTTAAAGGTACACAAAAAAGCTGGAGAAACTCAGCGAGTGCAGCAGCATCTATGGAGCGAAGGAAATAGGCAACGTTTCGGGCCAAAACCCTTCTTCAGACTTCAGCCTCAAGACTTAGTTTAGTTTAGAGATACAGCACGTAAACAGGCCCTTCAGCCCATTGAATCTGCACCGACCAGCAATCCCCACACATGAATGCTATCCTCCACACTCTGGGTACAATTATCAATTATACCAAGCCAATTACGTTGCCTATCGCCATCACTCCATAGATGCTGCTGCACCCGCTGAGTTTCTCCAGCATTTTTGTGTACCTTCGATTTTCCAGCATCTGCAGTTCCTTCTTAAACAACCTACAAACCTGTACGTCTTTGGAGTGTGGGAGGAAACCGGAGATCACGGGAAAAAACCCACGCTAGTCACAGAGGAGAATGTGCAAACTCCACACAGACAAGCACCGGTTGTCAGGATCGAACCTGGGTCTCTGGTGCTGTAAGGCAGCAGCTCCACCGCTGCGCCACCGCGCCACCCTAAATCTTCTCATCTTAATTTCTGGAAACTGTGTTGGAAGGAACTGCAGATGCTGGTTTAAAATCAAAGAGAGATACAAAATGCTGGAGTAACTCCGGGGGACAGGCACCATCTCTGGAGAGTAATATTGTACAGATCCACCACCGATTTTCTAGCAGACAAAATCACGAGCACCGCTGAAATCTCCCCTTGGAAGTTCCCCGCAAATGAGGAGCCTGGGCCGGGTAAAGTGGCCGATCTCAACCTCACCGGGACTTCCGCGGCTGATCAGGGGGTCAAATTTGCCCCGAGTGTCCGGGTCTCTGGAACTCCTGCCCGGCACGAGCTGGCAGATTGGCTCCCACAGCTGATTTCCAAGGCTGACTTTACAGGCCAGTATCTTGGTCCCTCGCAACCTAGGCAGACCATTAGACCCCACTCGGAGGCCATGGTCTCTGTTGGTCTGGAAAAATGGATAATCTAGCAAGTCTCTGGAATTAAGGGTGCTGGAAAATCAGTGGTGGACCTGCAGTGAATTTTACAGTGCATTGTACTGAGTACAGTTGAACAGGCCATTCAGACCATCAAGATTATACTGGCTCACTTGAATACCAATCTAATTAGAGTTAGTGAAAAACACAAGGAACAGCAGTCCAAAAATAGACTGGAGTAATTCAGCAGGTCAGGCAACATCTTTGAAGATCATGGATTGGTAACGTTTCAGGTCGGGACCCTTCTTTAGCCTGATTGTAGTATGGGGAGAGAGCTAAAAGAGGTGGGGGGTGGGGGTGAACAAAGCCTGGCAAGGTATTTCTACTGTAGACAAAAGTGCTGGAGAAACTCAGCGGGTGCAGCAGCATCTATGGAGCGAGGGGAAAAAAAGGTATTTCTACTATTATAAGTCTTTCCATAACACAGTTGATTAATTATGGAATACTATTTGCATTGCTTGAACCTAAGTGGTTATAATACGATTTCGATTGGGAATTAGAGAATAACTTGGAAAATTGACAAGCAGAAAAAAAGATGTCTTGGGGGAAAAAAAATCTGTTTCCAAAAAAAAAGCTGTTTCCGTGTAACCTCCCTGCAGTAATCAAACCCCAATGTCTCTTAGCACCTCGGTTCACCAGCGGGTAGCCAATGGAATTGACAAGTGATTGCCTCTATTGACAAAAGGGGAGAAGGCAGAAGAATCGGGTTCGGAGGGAGAGATAGATCAGCCATAATTGAATGGTGGAGTAGACTTGATGGGCCGAATGGCCTAATTCTGCTCCTGTCACTTACGACCTTATGAATGTGTGCTGGTGCTGAGTCACGAGCATAAGGTGATTGTGTTACCAAGGAAGAGAGGAAGAAAAAAACACAAGCATTATTTCAGCGCGTGTATGCTCACATGTGTGAGCCCATACAAAACATTCTTCACATTAGGGTGATTAGATAATGCTAAACCCCAAGAGTGAAGTGTGCAGTTTCTAAACAGTCAACTCAAGCATAAGATTCCAGTCTCAAAACTGCCGGGGGCTATTGTTTTTTTTTTTAATCATACTACCTGAAGTCACGCAATTTGAGCAAAAGAATCATCCATGCACTGTTAATGAGAACAGAGCACTGATAAACAATGTCAAAACAGTAAACATTTGTGCCACTGGTTATTAAACTAAAAGCTTCAGACTGTGCACCATTTTACAAGCCTAATGTGACTTTGTTTTCACATTTTAATCTTCATTTTATATTCCCAAGAAACTTATCGTTGCTCACAGAATTCTGTTTCATTTTGGTTTGGGTCGATTTAAGTCATTAGATTGCAATGAAACTGGAAAAGCAGCACTCCGAGCCAACTTCAAATCTCTCACAAGGGGGGAGTTTACAGAGGCCTCAACTTCCCCCTCTCTTCCATCACGTGGAAGGTACAAAAACCTGAAAGCACTTGCCACCAGATTCGGGTAAAATGTCCAAAACAAGGAACTGCAGATCAGAGAGGTTGAAGAAGGGTTTTGGCCAGAAACTTTGCCTATTTCCTTCACTCCATAGATGCTGCTGCACCTGCTGAGTTTCTCCAGCACTTTTGTCTACCTAGGAACTGCAGATGCTGGTTTACCAAGGAAAAGACACTAAATGCTGGAATAACTCAGTGGTCAGGCAGCATCACTGGAGAACAGGGATAGGTGATGTCTCGGGTTGGGACCCTTCTCTTGAAAAGTCACTTATCCATGTTCTCCAGAGATGCTGCCTGCCCCGCTGATTAATCCAGCACTTTAATGTTTTTCCACCAGATTCAGGAACAGCTTCTTCCCCATTGAGAAACAGAGTGCATAGCATTTGATCCTGACTACGGGTGCTGTCTGTATAGAGTTTGTATGTTCTCCCTGTGACCATGTGGCTTTTCTCCGGGTGCTTAACTTTCATGTTAAGGGTGTAGTCACGATCTTCCAACCCACCTCATTGCACCCCTTACTTTTTTCATCTGCACTTCCTCTCTAACTGTAACATTATACCTCTATATTTGGCACTCTAGCATTTTTCTCTTTGCACTACCTGTTGTACTTGCTTATAGAATCTTGGTTCACATCACAAAAGTAAACCCATATCAATTCCAATGCCAACCCTTCAAAAAATCCATGGCCACATAGCTACATGGTAAGAATCAAATACAAACAGGTCTAGGTTCATCCTCTGGTTGTTCAGCATATAAACAAGGTTCACAGTTAGATTTGATACTCTGGGTTTAGTTTAGAGCTGCAGGGTGGAAACAGGGCTTAATGTTTTCAGAAGTCTTTCGATTGGAAACCTAACAATCTCTGATCACTTCTGGGACAAGATGGTTTGTTTCTTTAGCTGCAATGTTTACACAATGGTCGGAAATCTTAAAAAACACACAATGGGAAGAGTGCCAATATTTTTGGACATGCGACACGGCAAAATGGAAAACAAGTCACAGCGCAAGGTATAAGTTTTATAGCCACGCTCTTGCAATCTGAAATACCACAGAACCTCAAGTTAGGGTTCTGCAGTTACAAATATTTATAGATATTTTAGTTTTAGTTTTAAGGGCCTGTCCCACTGAAGCGATTTTTTGGTGACTGCTGGCACCCGTCATAGTCGCAGTAGGTCGCCGAAAATTTTCATCCTAGCCACACACTCCTAGCCACACACTCATCTCTCCGCTGCCTTCAGGTAGGAGGTACAGGAACCTGAAATCTGGTACATCTAGGTTCAGGAATAGCTACTTCCCCACAGCCATCAGACTATTAAATTCAACTCAAACAAAATCTGAACTTTAATTAGCCTATTGCATTTTATATGCTTATTTATGTGTATATATATATATACACATATATATGTACATATTCAATGGTATGTGGACACGCTGATCTGTTCTGTATTTATTTATGCCTGCAATATTCTGTTGTGCTGAAGCAAAGCAAGAATGTCATTGTCCTATCTGGGACACATGACAATAAACTCCCCTGAATCTTGAATCCACATAGACCTGGATGGAACCCTTGTCTCTGATGCTGATCCACCCCTACATGGTCAACACCAGCTGTACACTTTGCTTGACATGCAACTGCCATCATCACAGGCTAAAATAAATAAACTATCCCTAGCCTTTTGAAGACACAAGGGATTGCCGATGCTGGAATCTTGAGCAAAACACCAAGTGCTGGATGAATTCAGCAAGTTAGACTACATCTGTGGTGGGAAATGAATGGACGACTTTTTAAGGTTGGGAATTATTTTTCAGACTGATAGGCTTGGGTGGGAGGGGGGGGGGGGGGAAGGGAGAAAGCGGGAAAATAGAGGCAGGGCGGGATATAGCCTGACAAAATGATGGATCAAGTGACGAAGACTAGAGGTGAAGAGAAAAGGATGTCAGATAAGAAAGAGGAGAAGTGAAAGGTAAAGCCAGAGGGAGGGATGTGGATGAAAAGGTGCAGGGTGATGGGAATTAAAAAGGGGGATAAAAGGGAAATACGGGACTCGGGATGAAAGAGGTGCATGCACAGGAAGGGAAATGAGAAGGGTGATGGGAAATAGGAGATGGCAGGAGAAATGTGTGTGCATCTGGATGAGGGGGGAGTGTGCAGAGGAAAAAGATTATGGAGGTGAGTATTACTTGAAATTGGAGCATCCAATGTTTGTACCATTATTTCCAGAATAGACTTTAAGTTAAGTTTTTGTTTAGAGATACAATGCGGAAACAGGCCCTTCGGCCCACCGAATCCGTGCCGACCAGTGATCCGTGTACACTAGCACTATACCACACACTGGGGACAATTTACAATTTTTATCAAAGCCAAATAACCTACAAACCTGCACGTCTTTGGAGTGTGGGAGGAAACCGGTGCACCTGGAGAAAAGCCACACGGTCATAGGGAGAACATACAAACTCGTAGTCAGGATCAAATGCTATGTACTCTGCTTCTCAATTCCCCTAGTCTAGGCAAGAAGCTTGTGTGGTTTACATTTTGTTCAATCTACTTCAGACTTTGATCAGTCAGAGGGTGGTGAATCTGTGGAACTCACTGCCACAGAAGGTCGTGGGGGCCAAGCCAATGGATATTTTGATGGCAGAGAGAGATGGATTCCTGATTAATACGGGTGTCAGGGGTTATGGGGGGGGAGACAGGAGAATGGGGTTCAGAGGAGAAAGATAAGATTGTCTGTGTACAGTCAGGCATGATTGAATGGTGGAGTAGACTTGATGGGCAAAATGGTCTAATTCTGCTCCTATCACTTATGATTTATGAACATGATTTGGTCACGGCAGAGATTGCAATCTGCAGAACCAGTGTCGCTATGTGAAGTTCACTTCTGCCACCTAGTGTCACTAGAGAACTGTGGCACTTTGCTAGCATTGCGTGGGGGCCATGCAAGTCCTGCATCAACAAGCACACTGCAGGAGAAACCCATCGAAAGTGAGACACCATCTGAACATGCTCCTTCAACATTGGCACTGTGCACTCGGCACGTACTTCAGAGTACGTTCCTCATCGCCAGCCAACAATGTAAAGATACTGAATGGAAACAGGCCCTTCGGCCCACCGACCATCCATCACCCGTTCCCGTTCTATGTTATCCTACTTTTGCATGCACTCCCCACACACCAAGAACAATTTACAGAGGACAATTAAACTACAAACGCACACGTCTTTGAGATAAACCCATGCAGTCATAGTGAGAATGTGCAAAGTGCATACAGACTGGGTATGATCCTGACTACGACTGCTGTCTGTACGGTGTTTGTACGTTCTCCCCATGTCCTGTGCGGGATCTCTCCAGGATTTCCGGTACCCTCTCACACAGCGGGTTTGTAGGCTAATTGGCTTGGTATAAATGTAAATTGTCCCTTGTGTGTAGGATGGTGTGCGGGGATTGCAGATCGGCCCGGACTCAGTGGGCCAAAGGGCCTGGTTCCATGCTGTATTCCCAACTAAACTAAAAGGCCTGTCCCACTGAGGCGATTTTTTGGGCGACTATGCTATCATCACATGGTTGCCGGGGTGTCGCCTGTACGGTCGAGAGTCGTCTCCTCAGTCGCCCAAAGAATCGTAGCGTTTTTCTGTTTGCCACTGGATTTTAAAATGTTCAAAACTTTTTGGCACCAGTCGTAGGTGCTGTCGTAGGTTGTTGCCAGAATGATGTAGGTTATCGGCGGTGCTGACTTCCATTGTCGTAGTCGCCGGCAGCCATCTAAAACAAATCACCTGGTGGGACAAGCCCTTAAAGCACCCGAGGTCAAGATTGAATCCCGCTGTGAGGCAGCAGCTCTACCACTGCGCCGCCCAAGGTTTATGACTGTACGCTTTAACTGTAAAGTCTAACAGAAATGAACTGGAACAAGCTAAAGCAAGATAAAATGGTCTTGTGCACACAGAAGACCAAAGGATACTCACAGCATCGTACTGGGTGAGGAACTCCTGGGGCTTGTCTTTGATGTTCTCCGTGTCGACTTTCACCTCCACCATCGGGTTCAGGTTCTGGGCACGTTCCAGCGACGCTTCCGCCCGATTTTTTCCCGAAGAACCAGTAGGGATGAGGAACTGAGATCTTGCATCGTCTGGGGTAGTCTGCAGTCGACATGAGTTTGTTAAATGAGGAAAATCATTTGAAAGGTGTCAATTTGTTTCGCTTGCCGAACATGTTGCCACGACTTGAGGATCTGAGCTATAGGCTAGCACTCCATTTAGTTTAGAGATACAGCGCAGAAACAGGCCCTTCGGCCCACTGAGTCCGCTCTGACCAGTGATCCCCGCACACTAGCACTAAACTACACACATTGAACACAATTTACAATTATACCAAGCCAATTAGCCTACAGACCTGTAGGTCTTTGGAGGAAACCGGAGATCCCAGAGAAAACCTGCACAGATCACGGGGAGAATGTACAAACGCTCGAGTCTCGGGCACTGGAAGGCAGTAATATGGAACTGCAGACGTGGTTTAAACCAAAGAAAGACACAAAGTGCTGGAGTAACTCAGCAGCTCAGGCAGCATCCCTGGAGAAGAAGGGTCTCGACCCGAAATGTCACCTATTCCATTTCTCCAGAGAGGCTGCCTGACCCGCTAAGTTACTCCAGCATTTTGTGTCTGTCCTCAGTTTAAACTAGCATCTGCAGTTCCTTCCTACACATCCCTGGAGAACATGGACAGGTGACACTTCGGGACAGGACCCTTCTTCAGGCTGAGTGCAGGGGAGCGGGAAAGACAGCCTGGGTACCAGGCACTGCTCCAGGCCAGGAGCTCCACACTGCCAAATCCATCAACAGCACAGGGTCCTCTAATGTAATCACTAATACACCGATAGTAGACACAAAAAGGCTGGAGTAACTTAATGGGACAGGCAGCATCTCTGGATAGAAGGAAAGGGTGATGTTTTGGGCTGGGAATTCAGGGAGAGAGAGACACAGAGATAAGGATGGGTAAGGTGTGAAAACAAGACATCAAAGAAATGGGGATTAAGAGGGAACTGCAGATGCTGGAGAATCGAAGGTTACACAAAAAAGCTGGAGAAACTCAGCGGGTGCAGCAGCATCTATGGAGCGAAGGAAATAGGCAACGTTTCGGGCCGAAACCCTTCTTCAGACTGATCGGGGATCCCGATCAGTCTGAAGAAATTTCCTTCGCTGTAGATTAGTTTCTCCAGGTGACTGCTAGGAGAAAGTGACAACAAACAGAGACAAAATGTAATTAGGGACTGTAAGACTAGTCGGAGAACAGGAAAGGGGGAGGGATGGAGTGCGAGGAAAAGCAAGTGTTACTTGAAGTTAGAGAAGTCAATATTCATTCAGCTGGGGTGTAATCTTCCCAAACGAAATATGAGGTGCTGTTCCTCCAATTTGCGCTGGGCCTCACTCTGGCAGTGGAGGAGGCCCAGGACGGAAAGGTTATTGTGTGAATGGGGGGGGGGGTTAATTTGTTTAATTTGTGTTTATTGTATGTTTTGTTTTTATTGGTTCTGTGTATGACTGCAGGCAACATAATTTCGTTCAGATCGAAAGGTCTGAATGACAATAAAGGAATCTAATCTAATCTAATCTAAAGTGTTTAGCAACCGGTAGATCAGGTAGGTTTGGGCAGCCTGAGCGGGGGTGTTCTGTGAAACGATCGCCGAGCCTGCGCTTGGTCTCACCGATACATAGGAGTGTCCACACCTGGAGCAGCGGAGGCTGGAGGTGGTGCGAGTGAACCCCTACCTTAGCTGAACACTTGTGAACCAACCCAAATCATCCCCAACCATGAAGGTGAAAAACTTTGCCAGAATACCTGTTGATGATCGAGTAGGGTCAGTGCTTTGACGCCGGCCAGAATGAGGTTTTTGGCCACTTCAGCTCCAAGACCCTTCATCCCCACCAACAGCACACGCGAGCCACGGAGCCTGTAAAACAGCAACCACTCTTGAGCGACTTGCAGCAGAGCTGGTTGGACAGCATAGAAACAAGGTGGCAGCAGCAAGGTTGAATGAAAAAAAAAAAAAAAAAGCAGATGCTGGAAATCAGAAATTAAAAACAACAGAAAATGCTGGAATAATTCAGCAGGTCAGGCAACATCTGAGGGAAATATCCTTTATGTTTTTAAATTTAATGATCATTCAGAAACACCTGGGTGGCATGGTGGGAACCATCCATAGCACAGATACATGATAACTTCTGTGACTAGCATACAGTATTGCTACCTTACAGCACCGGGTACCTGGGTTCAATCCTGCTTACGGCTGCTGTCTGCAGCTAAGATCCTATCGCTATAAGATCTTTGGTCTGCAGAGTTTGCACGTTCTTCCGTGACCTTGTGGGTTTTCTCCGGGTGCTCTGGTTTCCTCCCACACTCGAGACTGCTGGTGTTCATCTGTGGGGTCATGGTCCCACTCTGAAGGAAGGTCTCTACCCAAAATGTCACCTATTCCTTTTCTCAAGAGGCTACTTGACCCGCTGAGTTACTCCAGCCTTTTGTGTCTACCTTTGGTTTAAACCAGCATCTGCAGTTCCTTTGCTGGTGCTGGCTCGAAGGGCCGAATGGCCTCCTCCTGCACCTATTTTCTATGTTTCTATGTCTTTAAGAAGGAACTGCAGATGCTGGAAAATCGAAGGTAGACAAAAATGCTGGAGAAACTCAGCGGGTGCAGCAGCATCTATGGAGCGAAGGAAATAGGCAACGTTTCGGGCCGAAACCCTTCTTCAGTCTGAAACCTGTTTCTGTGTTTCCTGCACGTGGATAGGACAGGTTTGGAGGGAGATGGACCAAACGCAGGCAGGTGGGACTAGGGTAGCTGGGACAGTAATTGTTATATGGTTATATTGCAGGTAGATGGGACTAGGGGAGAATACGTGTTCGGCACGGACTAGAAGGACCGAGATGGCCTGTTTCCGTGCTGTAATAGTTATATGGTTATATGTTGGCCGATGCGGGCAAGGTGGGCCGAAGGGCCTGTTTCTACACTGTATCACTCTATGACTCTATATCAACATTTAACCATTTGGCAAAATTGAACAAATCGGCTAAATTCTTCTTCTTCTTCTTCTTCTTCTTCTTCTTCTTCTATATAGTGTTTTTTGGCGGTTGGCAAACAACATTTTTGGTGCATTACCACCACCAACTGGCATGTAGTGTGGATCAAACAACACCATTACATATTCTAATAACCTATATCCTTCCGAACAAATTGGTTACCCTAAGAAAAAGCATCAGGATTTGATAGCACTTATTTGAACTCCCTTGCAAAATATCTACCAAATCAAATTGTACTCCTTCTTTTCTGAACTGCTCGCTCATCCGTTCTCTCTCCTCCTCATACCTCTCACAATGTACAATGACATGTTCTATCGTTTCCTCTTGTATTCACATCTGCCTGTATTATGCTTGCCCATTACCGGCTAAATTATGTTTAAGAGGGAACTGCAGATGCTGGAGAATCGAAGGTTACACAAAAAAGCTGGAGAAACTCAGCGGGTGCAGCAGCATCTATGGAGCGAAGGAAATAGGCAACGTTTCGGCCCGAAACCCTTCCGGGTTTCGGCCCGAAACGTTGCCTATTTCCAGAAGGGTTTCGGCCCGAAACGTTGCCTATTTCCTTCGCTCCATAGATGCTGCTGCACCCGCTGAGTTTCTCCAGCTTTTTTGTGTAACCGGCTAAATTATAATGAGTGCCAGCCCCTTTAACCCGTGGGCCTGCCCCTTTAAGGGGGCCATGGATGCCGTTGGCCTCACAGCGAGCGGCGCTCACCGACACCCAGCGCCTTCCCGCCGCCGCCGGCGCCGCCGTAGTCACCGTTTCTGCGCCTCCAGCCCCCACAGGCGGATCTGCCGGTCGTACTGAGCCGCCTCCTCCTCGCTGATCACCGCTTCTTCGTTCTCCACCATGGCGCCGCCTGTCCGTCTGCCCGCCCGTCCGTCCGCACGCTCACCGCCCTCTCGCCCGACGCGCTGACGTCGTCGTTGCTGGGGCGCCCGACGCGCTAACGTCGTCGTTGCTGGAGCGCCCGACGCACTAACGTCACCATCTCTCGGGCGCCCGACGCGCTGACGTCGTCGTCTCCCGGGCGCCCGACGCGCTGACGTCGTCGATGCCCGGGCGCCCGACGCACTAACGTCGTCGTCTCCCGGGCGCCCGACGCGCTAACGTCGTCGATGTTCGGGCGCCCGACGCGCTGACGTCCTCGTTTTCCGTTGGCCTCCGACGCGATTGTGTCAAACGCTGTGTTCGCGTCACATGACCCGGCACGCCCCTCGCCGTGACGTCATGGTGCCATTCATTCATTACGGCCTGGCGCCACTTTGTTGCCATGCGGCCTGACGTCACGCCATTCATCCATCCATCCATTCATTCATTCATTGAGGGCGCTCCCCTTGAGGCAGAAACTCAACAGGAACACACACACATATCAATGCCCACATCCGAGATGTTCTCATTCTTTAGAAACATAGAAAAATAGAAAATAGGTGCAGGAGGAGGCCATTCGGCCCTTTGAGCCAGGCCCTCTCCCATCATAGAGGCAGCCCTCACTCGTGTCTCCTCGGTACCCCGCAGGTCCGCCCTTGTTCCCCCTCCCCCTAGTCGCAACAGGGACACAGCCCCCCTAGTCCTTACCTTCCACCCCGTCAGCCGTCGCATACAACACTTAATCCTCCACAATATCCCCCACCTCCCGTTTCGGGTCGAGACCCTTCTTCAGACTGAGAGTCAGGGGGGAAATGGAAACAAGAGATAGAGACAGTGATGTATAGAGATATAGAACAAATGGACGAAAGAAAGGCAAAAAAGTAACGATGATAAAGGAAACAGGCCATCCATCGTCAGTTGTTTGTTAGTTGAGACTCAACGCGCCAACTTTGAAGCTGTATTTTTGCCTATCTTTGGTTTAAACCAACATCTGCTGGTTTATGCTGGATGCAATCTCGCTGGCCCTCCACTCCGCACTGGACCACTTGGACAACAAAAAACTCATATGTCAGGCTGTTATTCATTGATTACAGTTCGGCATTTAACACAAGCATCCCCTCCAAACTGGTTACCAAACTCGCAGAACTGGGTCTCTGCACATCCCTCTACAACTGGATCCTCAACTACTTCATCCACAGACCACAGTCTGTTCATATTGGTGGAAATGTGTCAGCCTCGATAACAATCAGCACGGGAGCACCTCAAGGCTGCGTGCTCACCCCCTGCTGAACTCACTCTATACTCATGACTGCGTAGCCAACCACAGTGCGAACTCCATCATCAAGTTCGCTGACGACACCACTATTGTGGGGCGTATCACTGATGGGGATGTCAGAATATAGAAGAGAGATCGAGCAACTGTCCATATGGTGCCAGCGCAATAACCTGGCCCTCAACACCAGCAAAACCAAGGAACTGATTGTGGACTTTGGAAGGAGTAGGAGGGGGAACCACAGCCCCATTTATATCAACGGGTCGATGGTTGAAAGGGTCAAGAACTTCAAATTCCTGGGTGTGCACATCTCTGAAGATCTTTCCTGGTCCGAGAACACTAACGCAATTATCAAAACAGCTCATCAGCGCCTCTACTTCCTGAGAAGATTACAGAGAGTCGGATTGTCAAGGAGGACTCTCTCTAACTTCTACAGGTGCACAGTCAAGAGCATGCTGACCAGTTACATCGTGGCTTGGTTTGGCAATTTGAGCACCCTGGAGAGGAAAAAACTACAAAAAGTAGCAAACACTGCCCAGTCCATCATCGGCTCTGACCTTCCTTCCATCGAGGGGATTTATCGCAGTCGCTGCCTCAAAAAGGCTGGCAGTATCATCAGGGACCCACACCATCCTGGCCACACACTCATCTCCCTGCTACCTTCAGGTAGAAGGTACAGGAGCCTGAAGACTGCAACAACCAGGTTCAGGAATAGCTGCTTCCCCACAGCCATCAGGCTATTAAACCTGGCTCGGACAAAACTCTGATTATTAATAACCACTTTCTGTTATTTGCACTTTACCAGTTTATTTATTCATGTGTGTATATATTTATATCATGGTATATGGACACATTTATCTGTTTTGTAGTAAATGCCTACTATTTTTCTGTGTGCTCAAAGCAAGAATTTCATTGTCCTATACAGGGAAACATGACAATAAACTCACTTGAACTTGAACTTCCACAGTTCCTTCCTGCGACCTTCATTGCAAGGTGGTCTCAAGAGTTTAGAGTCAAGAGGGTTTTGTTGGCATGTGGCCTGTAATGGAACAACTAAATTCTTACTTGCAACAGCATAGGCAGCAGAACAGGTTTGTGGAAACAATACTCAGTAGGTAACACAGCAAACAATTAAAAAGATGTTCAATAAATTAAATAAAACAATAGAGTTCAAAAACAAAAGACAGGCCAGAGTCCTTGGTGCAATCCAAGCAGTTCACAGTTCGGAGTTTAGTTGCAGTTCGTAGTGTTGGGATGAAGATGTTCCTGGGATCATTCTCGTAAACCTCCTCTGGACCCTCTCCAGTGCCAGCACATCCTTCCTCAGATATGGGGGCCCCAACGGTTGCTGACGACACTCCAAATGCGGCCCGACCAGCGCCTTAAAGAGCCTCAGCCTTGTGTCGATCCAGGTAAACTAACGCTGGCCTCTGGTATGAGACGTTTCGATGAGGTGGGGGAGACCATCACTGTTCGACACATCGAGACACATTGGACCTGTCGTTTCCATCTCCGTGGGAGGGGTAGATGACCTTGGATCACAAGCTGTGGACAAAAGAAAGGACCATCTTTAGTTGCTCAGAAGTTTTAAACTTATTTTATTTTCTTATATCGTTTGTTCTCTATTTTTCTCCATTTTCTCTCTTTGATTTTCCTTTTATCTCTTCTTCAGGTTTGACATTTCTACGGGTCTCTTTTGATCACTTTCTCACGCCCTTACTACCTATCTAACTTTCTCTACTTTCCTTCTTTCTAAGGTTTAAAATATATAAAATGTTATTTTTGGCTTATATCGCTATATAATGTACATTACTTCTAATATTACAAAAAAAAAAAAAAAAAAAAAAGTTTTAAACTGACTTTGGATGGCTGGGACATTGTAGATATCCAGAATTAGGTCTTGCACAAGCAGGCTGAGGAACAGCTTTTCGAATAACACCATTACACTGCTGAACTCACAGTCCCGATGCTAGCTATCTTTTATACTCTCCCATCAGTATACATTTATTTGCCTATGTACCAGTTTAATTCATCCACAGTCCACATATTGTTTAACCAGTATTTTTATTTCTACTATCTTGCACTCTGACCAGACGCTAAACTGCATTTTGTTGTACCTGTGCTCATATTTGTGCAATGACAATAAAATTGAATCAAATCAAATCAAATCAATTGACAAGCTGATTATTCTTAAGAATAAATATCGGCAGCGAGTTGTCCTGGACTAGGCACATCGAAGCATTGGGCAATAAATCGCACCAACGCCTTTACTTTCTTAGGAGGCTTAGGTAGTTCAGGATGTCCCCAGCAAGCATCGACAACATCTACAGATGTGCCGTGGAAGGCATTCCAACCAACCATAGACTGTTTACCCTCCTGCCATCCGGGAGGCGCTACAGGTCTCTCTGTTGCCGGACCAGCAGGTCCAGGGACAGCTTCTTCCCTGTGGCTGTTACACTATTCAACAATGTACCTCGGTGATTGTCAAACCCCCCCCCCCCCCACCCCCCCCCCCCGACACTCCTTCCACCAGGAAAAAAACTACTATGACAGAGATAGGTTGAATAAGTTAGGTCTTTATTCTCTGGAGCACAGAAGGTTAAGGGGGGACTTGATAGAGGTCTTTAAAATGATGAGAGGGATAGACAGAGTTGATGTGGACAAGCTTTTCCCTTTGAGAATAGGGAGGATTCAAACAAGAGGACATGACTTCAGAATTAAGGGACAGAAGTTTAGGGGTAATATGAGGGGGAACTTCTTTACTCAGAGAGTGGTAGTGGTGTGGAATGAGCTTCCAGTGGAAGTGGTGGAGGCAGGTTCATTGGTATCATTTAAAAATAAATTGGATAGGCATATGGATGAGAAGGGAATGGAGGGTTATGGTATGAGTGCAGGCAGGTGGGACTAAGGGAAAAAAAATTTGTTCGGCACGGACTTGTAGGGCCGAGATGGCCTGTTTCCGTGCTGTAATTGTTATATGGTTATATGGTTATATGGTATGCACGTAAATAGATTTATTTATTGCTCATATTCTATGTCGCTCTTCTAGGGAGATGCTAACTGCATTTCGTTGTCTCTGTACTGTACACTGCACAATGACAATACATTTGAATCTGAATCTGAATTTTGTTGGGATGCATCACCACTGTGCAACTGGTGAAAGGAGATTGAAGTGCCTTTTCTCTTACTCACCACATCCGTGACCAGCTCCATCCAAGACCGCTAGAAATCGCAGCGAATTGTGGACGCAGCCCAGACCATCACACAAACCAACCTCCCTTCCATTGGACAACATCATCGACACTTCACCCTCCCGCTGCAAGGCCACCAACATAATCAAGGACCACTCTCATCCCAGTCACTCCATCCTCTCCCTTCTCCCTTCTCCCCTCTCCCATTAGGCAAGAGGTACAGAAGTGTGAAAACGCACACCTCGAGATCCAGATTCAGGGACAGTTTTCTCCCTAGCTGTTATCAGGCAACTGGACTTTGAACCTGGATGCATTCTTGCAGTGCACACACACACACCCTGTTTAATTTTAGTTTAGTTTCGAGATAAAGCGAGCACACTGATCAGCGATCCCCATACTCTACAACTATCTCACACATGAGAGATAATTTACAATTTTTACCGAAGCCAATCAACCTACAGGACCATGGGTCTCCTCCATGGCCACAGTGAGCAGCACCGGAAATTGGAGGAACAGCACCTCATATTCCGTTTGGGGAGTCTGCACCCCGGGGGCATGAACATCGAATTCTCCCAATTTTGTTAGTCCTTGCTGTCTCCTCCCCTTCCTCAGCCCCCCTGCTGTCTCCTCCCATCCCCCAGCCTTCTGGCTACAATCAGTCTTTTCGCCCGAAACGTTGCCTATCAACCTACAGGACCCTCGATTCTATGTTCTTTTGTGTGTGGGGTCGAAACCGAAGATTTCGGAGAAAACACATGCTTTTTCGGGTTGAGATGAGCTGTCTGAAGAAGGGTCTCGACCCGAAACGTCACCCATTCCTTCTCTCCAGAGATGCTGCCTGTCCCGCTGAGTTACTCCAGCAGCTTGTGTCTATCTTGGTTTAAAACAACATCTACAGATTCTTCTTAAACTAAACCATGTCTGACCGGCCGACTGTTTTCTGTATTTATTTCCATCGACAGCAGTGTTCATTCAACTTCCTAACTATTGGAGAGGAACATTCTGATCTGATCCAAGATCCACTTCGGAAACATCTGTGATAATCAGACACCATCTTTTCCTGGGTTGGTTCTGGAATGGTCTTAATGGCTTTCTGTCACTATTATGTGGGGTGTGGTATGAATAATGAACTTGTAGAGTTCTTGCATAAACACCAGCCACAGTTTGTTGCTCTTGGCTCAGTTTCAGAGAAGCTCGGATCAGTTTAGAGACATGGCACGGAAACAGGCCCTTCAGCCCACTGAGGCCACGCCAGCAATCGGCCACTAGTTCTCCATTATCCCACATTCTCATCCACTCACTAGGGGGAAATGGAAAAAGGACCAATTACCCTACCAACCCGCACGTCTTTGGGGTGTGGGAAGAATCCGGAGCACCCGGAGGAAACCCACGCTGTCACGGGGGGAGCATGCAAACTCCACACAAGTGGCACAGCGGCAGAGTTGCTGCCTTACAGAGAATGCAGCGCGGGAGACCAGGGTTCGATCCCTACTATGGGTGCTGTCTGTGTGGAGTTTATACGTTCTCCCCGTGACTGAAATATTTGCTGTTATCCTCTCCATGGATGCTGCCTGACCTGCTGGGTATTGCCAGGACTGGTGGAAAGATCTTTGCTCAAGTTTACACTGGGCATTGCAGGAGCATCTACATAGGTCGGGTAGGAGAGAGACGAGTTCAAGTTCAAGTTCAAGTGAGTTTATTGTCATGTGTCCCTGATAGGACAATGAAATTCTTGCTTTGCTTCAGCACAACAGAACATAGTAGGCATTTACTACAAAACAGATCAGTGTGTCCATATACCATAATATAAATATATACACACATGAATAAATAAACTGATAAAGTGCAAATAACAGATAACGGGCTACTAATGTTCAGAGTTTTGTCCGAGCCTGATGGTTGTGGGGAAGTAGCTATTCCTGAACCTGGTCGTTGCAGTCTTCAGGCTCCTGTACCTTCTACCTGGAAGTAGCAGGGAGATGAGTGTGTGGCCAGGATGGTGTGGGTCTTTGATGAGATGAGAGTATGAGTTTGTGTACAAGGACTGTAAACAAACAGGGGTTGTAAAGTGGCCATTGCCTGTCAACGGTTCATAGTTCTACGAGCAGAAATAGGCCATTCGGCCCATCAAGTCTACCCCGCCATTCAATCATGGCTGATCTATCTCTCCCTCTCAACCCCATTCTCCTGCCCTCTCCCCATAACCCCAGACAATTAAGAACCAAGTACTAATCAAGAATCTATCTATCTCCACCTTAAAAATAATTATTTAATTCACACCAATTAAATAAGCATTGCCCGTGGCAGTGAATTGCACAGTCCCTGCCCTGTGAGTGAAGAAATTCCTGCTCAACACCTTCCTAAAGGTAAGTCTTTTTATTCTGTGGTGACGGCCACTGGTCCTAGACTCTCCCACTAGTGTGGGTGGAACAGCGGTAGAGTTGCTGCCCTGCAGTGCCAGAGACCCGGGTTCGATCCCAACTGGCTCCAGGGGTCATCGAATGGCTCCATTCTGCTCCTGTGCCTTATGGTCTGTTAAGAAAACAGAGTCTGCAGAATTTATTCAGGGGGACCATTTATCTGTTTATTTGTTCCAACTTGTTTCTTATTGATGAGGCAGGATGCAGCACATTGCTAAGAATTAATTTGTTCCATTTTTTACTTTGACTCATTATACCACAACACCATTAAATACTAAGGTACACCCGTCTGAAGAAGGGTTTCGGCCCGAAACGTCGCCTATTTCCTTCGCTCCATAGATGCTGCTGCACCCGCTGAGTTTCTCCAGCATTTTTGTCTACCTTCGATTTTCCAGCATCTGCAGTTCCTTCTTGAACACCATTAAATGCTATCATGTTCCAACAGGATTGAAACACATCTGATATAGAATATAGATACATAGAACTGAACAGCAAAAGAACAGGCCCTTGGGTAAAAAATGTTTTCTCCAGTTGCACCGGTTTCCTTTCACACGCCAAAGATTTTTAGTTTAGTTTAGTTTAGAGATAAAGCATGGAAACAGGCCCTTCGGTCCACCGAGTCCGTGCCGACCAGCAATCCCCGCACACTTACATTATCCTACATACACTCGGAACAAATTACAATTCTACCAAGCCAATTAACATAACCTACAAATATTTAAGAAGGAACTGCAGATGCTGGAAAATCGAAGGTTGACAAAAATGCTGGAGAAACTCAGCGGGTGCAGCAGCATCTGTGGAGGGAAGGAAATAGGCAACGTTTCGGGTCGTAGCTTCGCTCCATAGATGCAGCCTCACCCACTGAGTTTCTCCAGCATTTGTGTCTAACCTACAAATATGTACGTCTTTGGTGCGTGGGAGGGAACCGGAGCACCCGGAGACAACCCACGCAAGTCACGGGGAGAGCATGCAAACTCCACACAGGCATCACCCGTAGTCAGGATTGAACATGGGTCATTGGGGGTTGTAAGACAGCAACTTCTCCGCTGCGCGACTGTGGGCGTACAGGTTTGATGGTTAATTGACTTCTATAAATTGTACATTGTAAATTATCCCCAGTGTGTGGAGGATGGTGCTAGTGGGCCGAAGGGCCTGTTTCCATGTGGTATCTCTAAAGAAGAATAAACAGTAAAGCAGCCAGGACATAGAAACATAGAAACATAGACAATAGGTGCAGGAGTAGAGGCCATTCGGCCCTTCGATCCTGCACCGCCATTCAATATGATCATGGCTGATCATCCAACTCAGTATCCCGTACCTGCCTTCTCTCCATACCCCCTGATCCCTTTAGCCACAAGGGCCACATCTAACTCCCTCTTAAATATAGCCAATGAACTGTGACCTCAACTACCTTCTGTGGCAGAGAATTCCACAGATTCACCACTCTCTGTGTAAAATATGATTTTCTCATCTCGGTCCTAAAATATTTCCCTCTTATCCTTAAACTGTGTGTGTGATCCCTTGTCCTGGACTTCCCCAACATCGGGAACAATCTTCCTGCATATAGCCTGCCCAACCCCTTGAGAATTTTGTAACCATATGTTCAGGCCCGGAGGCAATGGCATATTCCCAACACCAATAATTCATTTTACCGGGGGGAAAAAGAATGACATGACAATGTGGACTTACTCTGAACCGACGTGCAGGGTCCCGTTTTCGTTCCGGGACGATCCTTCTCTTCACTGAGCACAAGAGTCCCCGGAAGATCCACCATCTTGCGTTAGGGAATGGAACCTGTGATCCATACCAACCTCCGAGTCACAAAGCCACTGCAGTTCCGTGCTGGATGCCGGTCAAATAATTATGAAGGGACAGATGAACTGGTTTTGATACTGCAGTAATGTTTCCAGTCTTTGGAAGAAAGTACTTGCAGACTCCTCGTTGTAGATTTCACATTGCTGGCAGCCACTGGTTGCGTTCTGAGAGGGATAACACGGAACAATGACTTATAGACTCGGCTTGTACTCGCTAGAATTTAGAAGATTGAAGGGGGAGCTTAAGGATAGAAACTTTAAAACGAGATGAGAAGAACTTTTTTCACACAGAGAGTGGTGAATCTCTGCCACAGAGGGTAGTTGAGGCCAGTTCATTGGCTATATTTAAGAGGGAGTTAGATGTGGCCCTTGTGGCTAAGGGGATCAGGGGGTATGGAGAGACGGCAGGTACGGGACACTGAGTTGGTGATCAGCCATGATCATATTGAATGGCGGTGCAGGCTCGAAGGGCCGAATGGCCTACTCCTGCACCTAATTTCTATGTTTCTATGTTTCTATGTTTCTATCCATTTTGGTGGCAAAAACGGGAAAGCAGACTATTATCTAAATGGTGGCCGATTGGGAAAGAGGGAGATGCAGCGAGACCTGGGTGTCATGGGTACACCAGTCATTGAAGGTAGGCATGCAGGTGCAGCAGGCAGTAAAGAAAGCGAATGGTATGTTGGCTTTCATAGCAAAAGGATTTGAGTTTAGGAGCAGGGAGGTTCTACTGCAGTTGTACAGGGTCTTGGTGAGACCACACCTAGAGTATTGCGTACAGTTTTGGTCTCCAAATCTGAGGAAGGACATTATTGCCATAGAGGGAGTGCAGAGAAGGTTCACCAGACTGATTCCTGGGATGTCAGGACTGTCTTATGAAGAAAGACTGGATAGACTTGGTTTATACTCTCTAGAATTTAGGAGATTGAGAGGGGATCTTATAGAAACTTACAAAATTCTTAAGGGGTTGGACAGGCTAGATGCAGGAAGATTGTTCCCGATGTTGTGGAAGTCCAGGACAAGGGGTCACAGCTTAAGGATAAGGGGGAAATCCTTTAAAACCGAGATGAGGAGAACTTTTTTCACACAGAGAGTGGTGAATCTCTGGAAGTCTCTGCCACAGAGGGTAGTTGAGGCCAGTTCATTGGCTATATTTAAGAGGGAGTTAGATGTGGCCCTTGTGGCCAATGGGATCAGAGGGTATGTAGAGAAGGCAGGTACGGGATACTGAGTTGGATGATCAGCCATGATCATATTGAATGGCGGTGCAGGCTCGAAGGGCCGAATGGCCTACTCCTGCACCTAATTACTATGTTTCTATGTTTCTATCTTTCTATCTGAATGGTGGCCAATTAGGAAAAGTGGAGATGCAACGAGACCTGGGTGTCATGGTACACCAGTTATTGAAAGTAGGCATGCAGGTGCAGCAGGCAGTGGTATTTTATTGTCACATGTACTGAGGTGCAACCAAATTATTTTTTGTACCGTCCATCGATTCCCCACACGTTAACACTAGGGACAATTTACACTTACACCAAGCCAATTAACCGACAACCCTGATGGGCTTTGGAGTGTGGAAGGAAACCGAAGATCTTGGAGAAAACCCACGCAGGTCACGGGGAGAACGTACAAACTCCGTGCAGGCAGCACCCGTAGTCGGGATCGAACCCGGGTCTCTGGCGCTGTGAGGCAGCAACTCTACCGCTGCGCCACTTTTAGCTGTAACATTATATTTTGAACTCTGTTTTGTTTTCCTTTTTTGCAGACCTGCTCATCTCGTGCATGGTTAAAGCGCGAAATAATATTTTTCACCGTATCTGAGTAAACATAACAATAATGCACCATTTACCAACACGGATGTCAAAAGCTCTTGGCTGGTGTTTGCAATTATTTATTTCCATAGAGTCCAGAACCAGGGGCCACAGTATTAGAATAAAGGGGAGGCCATTTAAGACTGTGGTGAGAAAAAAAACGTTTTCTCCCAGGGAGTTGTGAATTTGTGGAATTCCCTGCCGCAGAGGGCGGTGGAGGCCAAGTCACTGGATGGATTTAAGAGAGTGTTAGATAGAGCTCTAGGGGCTAGTGGAGTCGAGGGATATGGGGAGAAGGCAGGCACGGGTTATTGATTGGGGCCGATCAGCCATGATCACAATGAATGGCGGTGCTGGCTCGAAGGGCCGAATGGCCTCCTCCCGCGCCTATTTTCTATGTTTCTACAAGCCTCTAATCTTTTAGATTACACCAGTCACATATCAGTTGCAGAGCTGGGACTATTTTCACTTACCCCTGCAAGTTAACAAATGATCGTATCATTAATGGATATAAAACTTGGCTTGAAATGTTGGACATTATTCAAGGCACAGAACAAACTCGCTGAACTGTGTTGCCCAGCCAAACAATATCTTTAAACAATGTGTAGGAAGGAACTGGAGATGCTGGTTGACACAAAATGCTGCAGTAACTCAGCGGGACAGGCAGCATTTCTGGAGAGAAGGAATGGGTGGTGTTTCGGGTCAAGACCCTTCTTCAGACTGAGCCATCAAATATAGAGATATCTTTATATGCCTAGTTGTCACCTTTCCCGAGCTAACAATGACCTATTCATTTTCTTTGGAAACTTTGATATCTTGTTTTCACACCGTACCCTTCCTTGTCTCCGTGTCTCCCTCGCCCCCGATTCTCAGTCTGAAGAAGGGTCTTGACCCTAAACATCACCCATTCCTTCCCGCTGAGTTACTCCAGCACTTTGTGTCTTTGTTCAAAGAATTGTCTTTTCTCCAAAACAATTCTGGGAAAATGAAGTGTTGGGAATGAACTCACTAAAACCACAAACGGTCTCTGTCATGATGGCTTCAGCTTACAGTTAAAGTTACAGGTTTAGATTGTTGTCACGTGTACTGAGGTACAGTGAAAAGCTTTTTGTTGCGTGCTATCCACTCAACGGAAAGACAACACATGATTACAATCGAGCCATTTGCAGTGTACAGATGCATGATAAGGGAATAAAATTTAGTTTAGTTTGGAGATAGAGGGCGGAAACAGGCCCTTCGGCCCACGAGCGCGGGAAGAAACCGAAGATGTCGGAGTAAAACATAGAAACATAGAAACATAGAAATTAGGTGCAGGAGTAGAGGCCATTCGGCCCTTCGAGCCTGCACCGCCATTCAATATGATCATGGCTGATCATCCAACTCAGTATCCCGTACCTGCCTTCTCTCCATTACCCCTGATCCCCTTAGCCACAAGGGCCACATCTAACTCCCTCTTAAATATAGCCAATGAAGTGGCCTCAACTACCCTCTGTGGCAGAGAGTTCCAGAGATTCACCACTCTCTGCGTGAAAAAAGTTCTTCTCATCTCGGTTTTAAAGGATTTCCCCTTTAGCCTTAAGCTGTGACCCCTTGTCCTGGACTTCCCCAACATCGGGAACAATCTTCCTGCATCTAGCCTGTCCAACCCCTTAAGAATTTTGTAAGTTTCTATAAGATCCCCTCTCAATCTTCTAAATTCTAGAGAGTATAAACCAAGTCTATCCAGTCTTTCTTCATAAGACAGTCCTGACATCCCAGGAATCAGTCTGGGAACCCACAGAGGTCACGGGCAGAACTCCGTACAGACTCTGTCTATGCTGCTGGAGGGGCTGTAGAGTGCCTGTCCCACGAGCATGCGACTACATGCGGCACGCCCGACCAAACCGGAAGCGGGGGCTGCGCGGAGGCCGAGTGAGTGACGTGAAGTTCGAGCGAAGTCCGCGGGAAATCCGCGCGTGACGTACGGTATCGCGGCGGCGGCAGGCCGTTGCCGTGCGGAATATTTGAACACGGTCAGTTTTTCGGAGCCCCGTCCCCGCGATGTCGGGACCAGCTCCGCACAACTCCATACGGCTCCAGCGATCGAAGTGGGACTGGCCCCGCGAGGCCGTACGGCTCAAGCGACCACGTTAGGTCGCGCTTGCCGCATGGAGTCGCGTGCAAGTGAGACCGGCCCTTAAGGCAGCATCTCCACCGCTGAGCCACTGTGACATCCATTTAGTGCAAGGTAAAGCCAGCAAAACACGTTAAGAGATGTTGACATCAACAAGAACTTGTGGACAGATACCTACCAGTTGTGAAATAATGAATTCAATACTAAAGTTTAGGCTGAATAATCTGTCAGATGCGGTCTGTTTCAACATCCCATCAAATTCAAAGTCCAAAACAGAGAGTTCATTCTGAAAGCATTCTAGTGTCTCTTTCCCGCACTCCTGCAACAAGACAGACATCATGACATTTGTATTAGCGAAAAGGAAATGGAAAGCTGCAAGGAGAAGCTAGTGTTATAGACAATAAACAATGAACAATAGGTGCAGGAGTTGGCCATTTGGCCCTTCGAGCCAGCACCGCTATTCAATGTGATCATCCCCAATCAGTACCCCCATTCCTGCCTTCTCCCCATATCCCCTGAAAACCCACAAAGGTCACGGGGAGAGCGTGCAAACCCCACACAGACAGCATCCGTAGTCAGGATTGAATCTGGCGCCGCACGCACAGTATAACCCTTGTCCCACTTAGGAAACCTGAACGGAAACCTCTGGAGACTTTGCGCCCCACCCAAGGTTTCCGTGCGGTTCCCGGAGGTTGCAGGTGGTTGCCGGAGGTTGCAGGTAGTGGAAGGTACACAAAAGGCTGGAGAAACTCAGCGGGTGCAGCAGCATCTATGGAGCAAAGGAAATAGGCAAACTTTTCGGGCCGAAACCCTTCTTCAGACGTGGGAAGCAGGTAGGGAGACTGACAAAAACCTCCGGGAACCACACGGAAACCTTGGGTGGGGTGCAAAGTCTCCAGAGGTTAACGTTCAGGTTTAATAAGTGGGACAGGGCAGCAACTCTAGCCCTAAGGCACTGAGCCACCTTGAGAGTGACAAGAGAGATCTCGCCAGGAGATGAGACAAGATCTTCCTGACATGGGTGAGACAGTGTACAAGTAAAAATACAGGAGTGAGTGGTACACAAGTTATTTGGCAGTCATTGAACTTACATTCAAGTCGTCTAGATCAGGGGAGTACAGGCTAATGTCACTTGTCGCATCCTGAAAGGCAAGAATATTTCTCATGTTTAAAACAGAAAATGTTGCAAAAATACTCACCAAGTCGGGCAGCATCTGCGGAAAGAGAAGCACCCAACAGTCCAAGTCGAATCCCCGTCACCAGATCTCAATACCTAGATTTTGATTTTAGTTCAGAGATACAGCGGGGGGGGGGAAACAGGCCCTTCAACCCACCTATAACCGACCAGCCCGTACACGAGCACTGTCCCACACACACACGGGACCATTTACAGAAGCCAAGTAACCCGCAAACCCTCACGCCTTTGGAATGTGGGAGGAAACCGGATCACACGGGGGAACCCCATGCAGGTCATAGAAACATAGAAACATAGAAAATAGGTGCAGGAGTAGGCCATTCGGCCCTTCGAGCCTGCACCACCATTCAATATGATCACAGCTGATCATCCAACTCAGTATCCTGTACCTGCCTTCTCTCCATACCCCCTGATCCCTTTAGCCACAAGGGCCACATCTAACTCCCTCTTAAATATAGCCAATGAACTGTGGCCTCAACTACCTTCTGTGGCAGAGAATTCCACAGATTCACCACTCTCTGTGTGTGAAAAATGTTTTCCTCATCTCGGTCCTAAAAGATTTCTCCCTTATCTTTAAACTGTGTGACCCCCTGTTCTGGACTTCCCCAACATCGGGAACAATCTTCCTGCATCTAGCCTGTCCAACCCCTTAAGAATTGTGTAAGTTTCTATAAGATCCCCCCTCAATCTTCTAAATTCTAGTGAGTACAAGCCGAGTCTATCCAGTCTTTCTTCATATGAAAGTCCTGACATCCCAGGAATCAGTCTGGTGAACCTTCAGTCTGGGTCACGGGGAGAACGTGCAAACTCCGCACAGACAGCACCCCTGGTCGGGATCGAACCCGGAGTCTCTGGCAGCAACTCTACCGCTGCGCCACCGTGCCGTCCCCCCCCCAACCCCATTTATTTTGCATATCTGTTCCTCATCCCCCTATCCAGTTCCTTTGAAATGCACCACATCTGAGCTCTACTGACGGATGTGGCGAGGATGAGAAAAGGCACTTCAATAGAGTTGCTGCCTCACAGCGCCAGAGTCCCGGGTTCGATCCCGACTACGGGTGCTGTCTGTACGGAGTTTGCACGTTATCCCCGTGACCTGCGTGGGTTTTCTCCGAAATCTTCGGTTTCTTCCCACACTCCAAAAACGTACAGTTTTGTAGGTTAATTGGCTTGGTAAGTATGTGTAGGGTAGTGTTAATGTGCAGGGATCGCTGGTCTGTTGCCAAAGGGCCTGACCCTCAGATTCCAATTGTATCTTTTCCACTTCTTCTTAGCGTCATAGAGTTATAGAGTGATACAGTGTGGAAATAGGCCCTTCGGCCCAACTTTCCCACACTGGCCAACATGTCCCAGCTACACTAGTCCCACCTGCCTGCGCTTGGTCCATGTTCCTTCAAACATGTCAAGTCAAGTCAAGTCAAGTTTATTTGGCACATACACATACGAGATGTGCAGTGAAATGAAAGTGGCAATGCTCGCGGACTTTTGTACAAAAGACAAACAACAAAACAACCAAACAAATTATAAACACAATCATAACACACATATTCTTTTACATAATAAATAGTGGAAGGAAAAACGTTCAGTAGAGTTAGTCCCTGGTGAGATAGGTGTTTACAGTCCGAATTGCCTCTGGGAAGAAACTCCTTCTCAACCTCTCCGTTCTCACCGCATGGCAACGGAGGCGTTTGCCTGACCGTAGCAGCTGGAACAGTCCGTTGCAGGGGTGGAAGGGGTCTCCCATGATTTTATTTGCTCTGGAGTTGCACCTCCTGTTGTATAGTTCCTGCAGGGGGGCGAGTGAAGTTCCCATAGTGCGTTCGGCCGAACGCACTACTCTCTGCAGAGCCTTCTTGTCCTTGGCAAAGCAATTCCCAAACCAGATGGTAATGTTCCCGGACAAGATGCTTTCCACCGCCGCTGCGTAGAAGCACTGGAGGATCCTCGGAGACACTCTGAATTTCCTCAATTGCCTGAGGTGGTAAAGGCGCTGTCCTATCCATGTACCTGTCTAATTATTTCTTAAACGTTGGGATAGTCCCAGCCTCAACTACCTCTTCTGGCAGCTAGTTCCATACACCCACCACCCTTTGTGTGAAAAAGTTACCCCTCAGATTCCTATTAAATCTTTTCCCCTTTACCTTAAACCAATGTCCTGTAGTCCTCGATTCACCTACTCTGGGCAAGAGACTCTGTGCATCGACCTCATCTATTCCTCTCATGATTTTATACACGTCTGTAAGATGAGACGTGGGGACACAGTGAATTGGCGGTCTCTTACCACAATTTCGCAAAGTACATTCAAGTCGGTGATGGCGTGTTGCAGGCAGCCCACCTGGCACTGCGCCATCGCCATGATGACACACAGCAACAGGCAGCAGTAGTAACGGCTCCTCATCTCCGGCCTTGCTTCAGAGCTGGACCACGACGGTGGGCACAGGCTGGCGGGAGGTAACTCTGCCCCAAACAATCGCACGGGACCCGACCACCAGGGTCATCATCTTCTGAAAAGCAAACCAGTCAGTCCGCTCACCCACAGTACACTTGTACAACCTCAGTAGCATTCCTTGGCAACATGCCTGATGTCCTCAAACCGCTCAGGAAGTCAAGGTGCTATTTCCGTCCCTCCCCCACCCTAGTTCTCCAACTTGTTCCGTGACCTGATTAATTCTACCGTTTGTATACCTTGTTGTCATCTCGGCCAACGTGTGTCCTTGATCATCGATACACAAAAATGCTGGAGAAACTCAGCGGGTGCAGCAGCATCTACGGAGCGAAGGAAATGGGCATCCCTTCCTTAATCATCGCCTGTTTTGATCTGTGTAGGAATTGACTGCAGATGCTGGTTTACACCGAAGATAGACACAAAATGCTGGAGTAACTCAGCGGGACAGGCAGCATCTCTGGAGAGAAGGAATGGGTGACGTTTCGGGTCGAGACCCTTCTTCCGAACTTGATCTGGCCTTTTCATACCTTACCTGTCCATATCTCTTGTCTCCCTCTCCCTTGACTCTCAGTCCAAAGAAGGGTCTTGACCCGAAATGTTACCTATTCCTTCTCTCCGGAGCTGCTGCTGCCCCGCTGAGTTACTCCAGCATTTTGTATCCATCTTCAGTGTGAACCAGCATCTCCAGCTCCATCCTATGCATTGTTTGAATATCTGGTATTGCTGGACTATCGGATTAAAACTCATTGGGTTCCTTCTCTGCTTTGAATAACGTCCAACATTTCATGCCAGGTTTTGATAAGAGCATTTAATGATAAGCCGACACAAAGTGTCAGAGTAACTCAGCGGGTCAGACAGCATCTCGGGAGAAATGGAATAGGTGACGTTTCGGATCGAGACCCTTCTTCAGACTGAGAGTCAGGGGAAAGGGAAACAAGAGATATAGATGGTGGTACAGAGGGATATAGAAGAAATGAATGAAAGAAATGCAAAAAAGTAAAGATGATAAAAGGAAACAGGCCATTGTTAGATGGAAATGAGTTAAAGACAATGAGACTCAACAAGACTGATTTGAAGCGAGTGCAACGACTTGGGGGCAGGAGGGACGGAGAGAGGGGAGGGGGGATGCAAGGGTTATTTGAAGTTAGAGAAATCAATGTTCAGACCCCTGGGTTGTAAGCCATCCATGTGAAATATGAGCTGGGGTCCCTCCAATTTGCATTTGGCCTCAGTATTTAGTGAGCTGTCCTTCTTCTTGCATCAATTTTCTGGGACCAGACCAAGTGGTATTAAGTGCATTTGTTGGCAGAATGTTGGATTCAATGTCGAGCCCTGGGATTCAAGACAATCCTTTCCACATTTTGCCAAAGTAAATATTCCGTGACTTTGGAGAACAAACTCAATGTTAGCATTTATTTCAAGAGGGCTTGTATACAAAAAACAGGGATGTACTGCTGAGGCTCCACACGGCGCTGGTAAGGCCATATGTGGAATATTGTGAGCAATTCTGGGAACCATATCTGAAGAAGGATGTGCTGGCTCTGGAGAGGGTCCAGAGGAGGTTGACAAGAATGATCCCAGGGATGAGTAGGTTAACTTATGATGAGCGTTTGTCGGCACTGGGCCCGTACTCGCTGGAGTTTAGAAGGATGAGAGGGGACCTCATTGAAACATACAGAACAGTGAAAGGCTTGGGTGGAGTGGATGTGGAGAGGATGTTTCTACTAGTGGGAGAGTCTAGGACTAGAGGTCACACTCAGAAATTAAAGGACGATCTTTCAGGAAGGAGATTAGGAAAAATATCTTTAGTGAGAGGGTGGTGAATCTGTGGAATTCTTTGCCACACGAGGCTGTAGAGGCCAAGTCAATGGATTTTTTTTTTTTGTTTATTGGATATTTTTAAGGCAGAGATAGATAGATTCTTGGTTAGTATGGGTGTCAGAGGTTATGGGGAGAAGGCAGGAGAATGGGGTTAGGAGGGAGAGATAGATCAGTCATGATTGAATGGCGGAGTAGGCTTGATGGGCCGAATGGCCTAACACTACTTCTACTCTGTAGATAGTCACAAAATGCTGGAGTAACTCAACGCGACAGGCAGCATCTCTGGAGAGAAGGAATGGGTGACGTTTCGAGTCGTGACCCTTTCTTCAAAACAAAAGCCCAAAGTCTCAAGGGCTAGAGTCCAAAGTCACTAGTGCAGCCAAGTTTGTAGTTTAGTTGGTGTTTATAGTGTTCAAGAGCCTGATGGTTGTTGGGAAGAAGCTGTTCCTGAACCTGGAGGTCACGGTTTTCAGGCTCCTGTACCTTCTTCCCGATGGCATGAGTGGAATGAATGCACAGAACAGGGTGGTGTGGGTCCTCATGATTCTGGCTGTCTTTTAGAGACAGCTCTTCCTGTAGATACCTTTGATAGCCGCTTGGGCAACTTATAACCAACCCAGTGGTATGAATATTGATCTCTCTGCAGCTGCTGGTTTAAATCGAAGGTAGACACAAGTTGGTGAGACCACACCTGGAGTATTGCGTACAGTTTTGGTCTCCTAATCTGAGGAAAGACATTCTTGCCATAGAGGGAGTACAGAGAAGGTTCACCAGACTGATTCCTGGAATGTCAGGACTTTCATATGAAGAAAGACTGCATAGACTCGGTTTGTACTCGCTAGAATTTAGAAGATTGAGGGGGGATCTTATAGAAACTTACAAAATTCTTAAGGGGTTGGACAGGCTAGATGCAGGAAGATTGTTCCCGATGTTGGGGAAGTCCAGAACAAGGGGTCACAGTTTAAGGATAAGGGGGAAATCTTTTAGGACCGAGATGAGGAAAACATTTTTTCACACAGAGAGTGGTGAATCTCTGGAATTCTCTGCCGCAGAAGGTAATATAGCCACAGTTCATTGGCTATATTTAAGAGGGAGTTAGATGTGGCCCTTGTGGCTAAAGGGATCAGAGGGGTATGGAGAGAAGGCAGGGATGGGATACTGAGTTGGATGATCAGCCATGATCATATTGAATGGCGGTGCAGGCTCGAAGGGCCGAATGGCCTACTCCTGCACCTATTTTCTATGTTTCTATGTTTCTATGTCCTCATGATGCTGGCTGTCTTTTAGAGACAGCGCTTCCTATAGATACCTTTGATGGTCGCTTGGGCAACATAACCAACCCAGTGGTATGAATATTGATCTCTCTGCAGGTGATGGTTTAAATCGAAGGTAGACACAAAATGCTGGAGTAACTCAGCAGGACAGGCAGTAACCCTCTCTCTCCATCCCTCCCCCACCCAAGTTGCACCAGCTTCTCGTTCTCACCCAGCAAACAGCTCACAATGGCCCGTTTCCTTTGTCGTTGTTACTTTTTTTCCATATCTTTCATTCATTGTTCTATATTTCTCCACATCACTGTCTATATCTCTCGTTGCCCTTTCCCCTGACTCTCAGTCTGGAGCAGGGTCTCGCCCCGAAACGTCACCCATTCCTTCTCTCCAGAGATGCTGCCTGTGCCGCTGAGTTACTCCAGAATTTTGTGTCTATCCCAAGTTTGCAGGATGGAAATTACTGCTTGGAAATTATCCCTAGTGCGTGTAGTGTGTGTCCTAATGCGCGGGGGGTCGCTGGTTGGTCCGGACTCGATGGGCCGAAGGGCCTGTTTCCGCGCTGTATCTCTAAACTAAAACCAAACTACAAGCTTATATCTGAAGAAAGGTATCGACCCAAAACGTCACCCATTCCTTCTCTCCAGAGATGCTGTGTGTAGTTCATCTCTTTCCCAAGCTTATCTTCCACACATTAAGTAACAAGACTAGCCTTCCCACACTCTTCCAATTCCTTAACCTCCTCTAAAAGGGATTATTTTACAAGCGATTAAACGCTTTGACTTCGTGCCGACTTTACGGTAGTGGATTTTCACACTGTTAAAAAAAAACGCCTCGTGAATTGGTGAAAAAATAGTTGCAGAGTTGATGGGACGCTGGCCAAATCTCTTTCCCAAGAAACTCTGTAATATCAACAAACTCCTTTCAATAAATGCTCTTGGCAGCGAGGATATCGGTGGCCACCGCCGGAAAACCTCACACCCACACCCAGATTTCCTTCATGCTCTGAGAGAAGTGAACACTTGGACTTAATTGGAGGAATGATATACTCTGCATTTTTCTGACAGCTATCATCTGTACCATCATGCTGTTTTGGATACTTCAGTTGTTGCCATGGAAGTGGGGACCATGTTGTGTCTCTGGTGACCATGAGGTTCTGCTGTTGAACAATTCACTGTCTCTGCTGGTGACGAGACCCGCTTTGGTTTGGAAAGAACTGCAGGTGCTGGTTTAAATCCAAGGTGGATACAAAATGCTGGAGTAACCCAGCGGGACAGGCAGCATCCCTGGAGAGATGGAATGGGTGACTTTCCTTCAGTCTGTAGAAGGGTTTCGACCTGAAACGTTGCCTATTTCCTTCGCTTCATAGATGCTGCTGCACCCGCTGAGTTTCTCCAGCACTTTTGTCTACCTTCTTCAGACTAGTTCAGTTTAGTTTATTGTCACGTGTACCGAGGTACAGTGGCAAGTGTCGCCTTATCCAGCGGAGATATGCTTACAATTAAGCCATCAACAGTTCTGCATATCTATCATCGTTACTTTTTTTTTGCATATCTCTTATTCATTAATTTGTCCTATATATCTCTGTATTTCACTGTCTATATCTCTCGTTTCCCTTTCCATATAACCATATAACCATATAACATATAACAATTACAGCACGGAAACAGGCCATCTCGGCCCTACAAGTCCATGCCGAACAATTTTTTTCCCCTTAGTCCCACCTGCCTGCACTCGTACCATAACCCTCCATTCCCTTCTCATCCATATGCCTATCCAATTTATTTTTAAATGATACCAATGAACCT
Organism: Leucoraja erinaceus; assembly: GCF_028641065.1. Taxonomy (NCBI): domain Eukaryota; kingdom Metazoa; phylum Chordata; class Chondrichthyes; order Rajiformes; family Rajidae; genus Leucoraja; species Leucoraja erinaceus. Next base: position 3,887,128 of record NC_073414.1, read on the forward strand.
GCCTCCACCACTTCCACTGGGAGATCATTCCACACCGCTACCACTCTCTGCGTAAAGAAGTTCCCCCTCATATTACCCCTAAACTTCTGTCCCTTAATTCTGAAGTCATGTCCTCTTGTTTGAATCTTCCCTATTCTCAAAGGGAAAAGCTTGTCCACATCAACTCTGTCGTTACTTTTTTTTTGTGCAAAACTCTTATTCATTAATTTGTCCTATATATCTCTGTATTTCACTGTCTATATCTCTCGTTTCCCTTTCCCCCTGACCCTCAGTCTGAAGAAGGGTCTCGACCCGAAACGTCGCCAATTCCTTTGGCTCATTAGCTGGGACCAAACCCATGGTAATGGGGGTAGCAGCAAGATAACCCCCGCGGGCGAGTGGCCGCACGGATCAATAAGTTACCCTCTCCCAAAAGAGACATTCGCGGTGAAACATTCATCCCCAGGTCTCCAAACCAAATATCTTTGCTCCAAACAAACTTCCTCCAGTTGCATTTCGCGACCGCATACCCAAAAATCTACTTGATAAAAAAAGCTACGCAAAGCGAGATTTGGACTTACAGCGTGCGTTAGTTCTGGACCTCAGTCCTGGAAGCGTCAAACATCGACTGCAGTAGAAGCGAGAGAGGCTCTGGAGAACTGGCTGACTGCTCCTGGAGACAGCGTCTAAATGGAGCTGCTAGCAACTAAAGTTCCCTCTGTATAATGGTGAGCTGGAAACGTCCCAACCCGCATCTGCAGTATTCACCCTCCCCTCTCACTCTCTCCAAAGACACCTCCCATCCCCGACGTAGGAAGTTGGCACGCCAACAGCAGAGTGAAATCGCACACAGCGTGGCCCCTTCGCAACAGGCCCTTCAGCCCAAATTGACCACCCCAACAAAAAACGTCCCATTTGCATTAGCCCCACCTGCCTGCACTCACCTCCCTGCTACCTTCGGAAACCTCTGGAGACTTTGCGCCCCACCCAAGGTTTCCGTGCGGTTCCCGGAGGTTGCAGGTGATTGCAGGAGGTTGCAGGTAGTGGAAGCAGGTAGGGAGACTGACGAAAACCTCCGGGAACCGCACGGAAACCTTGGGTGGGGCACAAAGTCTCCAGAGGTTTCCGTTCAGGTTTCCTAAGTGGGACAGGGGCATTAGATTTAGCACTCAGGGCAAAGAGAAAGAAGGGATATGGTACCAGGAATGGGATACTGATTTTGGATGATCAGCCATGATCATATTGAATGGCGGTGCAGGCTCGAAGGGCCGAATGGCCTACTCTTGCACCTATTTTCTTTGTTTCTATGTTTCTATGTTTCTATGTCAGGGTGAATAGGTCAGGAAGACACATTATTGGCAACAGAGGTGATTTGGGAGGTTTCCTTCAAGAGTGACTGCCAACTCTAATCACTACAAACTCCCACAGGCCAAATTGTTCATCTCATTCCTCACGATACAACATAACTTTATTTATGTATACACAGGAACTGCAGAAGCTGGTTTAAACCGAAGACAGACACAAAAAGTTGGAGTGACTCAGCGGGACAGGCAGCATCTCTGGAGAGAAGGAATGGGTGATGTTTCGGGTCGAGACCCTTCTACAAAGGAGGGAAATTGATCTGCCAACGGTCGTAAAACACACCAAGATACTCAAAACAATAAATTCAAGTGATAAGCGGAAAGTCCAGGATCGGGGATATGCAAAGTTTGGGGGAGGTGGCAGTCAGTCTCTGCAGATTGTGTGCAGTTTTGGACCTCTGTGTGCAGTTTTGGTCCCCTAATTTGAGGAAGGACATTCTTGCTATTGAGGGAGTGCAGCGTAGGTTTACAAGGTTAATTCCCGGGATGGCGGGACTGTCATGTGCTGAGAGAATGGAGCAGCTGGGCTTGTACACTCTGGAGTTTAGAAGGATGAGAGGAGATCTCATTGAAACATATACAATTGTTAAGGGCTTGGACACGCTAGAGGCAGGAAACATGTTCCCGATGTTGGGGGAGTCCAGAACCAGGGACCACACACACAGTTTAAGAATAAGGAGTAAGCCATTTAAAACGGAGACGAGGAAACACTTTTTCTCACAGAGAGTGGTGAGTCTGTGGAATTCTCTGCCTCTGAAGGCGGTGGAGGCAGGTTCTCTGGATGCTTTCAAGAGAGAGCTAGATAGGGTTCTTAAAAATAGCGGAGTCAGGGGATATGGGGAGAAGGCAGGAACGGGGTACTGATTGGGGATGATCCGCTGAGGGGAACTTTGCAAATCTGTGGAATTCTCTGCCACAGAAGGCAGTGGAGGCCAATTTACTGGGTATTTTCAAGAGAGAGTTAGATTTAGCTCTTAGGGCTAACGGAATCAAGGGATATATTGGGAGAAAGCAGGAACGGGGTACTGAGTTGGATGATCAGCCATGATCATATTCAATGGTGGTGCTGGCTCGGAGGGCCGAATGGCCTACTCCTGCACCTATTTTCAACATGTCTATGTTTCTATGGTTTCTAGGTAAGGAATGGGTGATGTTTCGTGTCGAGGCCCTTCTTCATTCTGTAGAAATGTCTGTGGACGGGTCTCAACCTGAAACGTCAGTCATTCCTTCTCTCCAGAGATGCTGCCTGTCCCGCTGAGTTACTCCAGCATTTTGTGTTCAATTTGACTCCGCTGTCCTGGGAGTCCTGCCTAATGCACGGCCTCTCAGATAACGTTGCGATTGGTGCTGGCGGCTGCAGCTTTCCGAGCTGAGTAGCCGGCCTGGTGGACCTTGTTTCTCTGCTCGGCCTCCTGGTAGCCTCTCTTCATTGTGCTGGTCAGGTAGTTAAACAGGCACTGTGCAAGCAAAGGCATAAAGTCAGTGATAGAGTGATAGAAACATAGAAAATAGGTGCAGGAGTAGGCCATTCGGCCCTTCGAGCCAGCACCACCATTCAATATGATCATGACTGATCATCCAACTCAGTATCCCATCCCTGCCTTTTCTCCATACCCCCTGATCCCTTTAGCCACAAGGGCCACATCTAACTCCCTCTTAAATATAGCCAATGAACTGTGGCCTCAACTACCTTCTGTGGCAGAGAATTCTACAGATTCTGTGTAAAAAATGATTTTCTCATCTCGGTCTTAAAAGTCTTCCTTAAACTGTGACTTCAGGACTTCCCCAACATCTAGAATAATCTAGCCTGTCCAACCCCTTAAGAATTTTGTAAGTTTCTATAAGATCCCCCCTCAGTCTTCTGAATTCCAATGTGTACAAGCCGAGTCTATCCAGTCTTTCCTCATATGAAAGTCATGCCATCCCAGGAATCAGTCTGGTGAACCTTCTCTGTACTCCCTCTATGGCAAGAATGTCTTTCCTCAGATTAGGGTGGAAACAGGCCCTTCGGCCTAGCCTGCCCACACCGGCCAACATGTCCCAGCTACACTAGCCCCAATTGCCTATGCTTGGCCCATAACCCTCCAAACTGGTGTTTAAGGAGGAACTGCAGATGCTGGAAAATCGAAGGTAGACTAAAGTGCTGGAGAAACTCAGCGGGTGCAGCAGCATCTATGGAGCGAAGGAAATAGGCAACGTTTCGGGACGAAACCCGAAAGGGTTTCGGCCCGAAACGTTGCCTATTTCCTAAAACAGTTCCTATTCGGCCCGAAATGTTGCCTATTTCCTTCGCTCCATAGATGCTGCTGCACTCGCTGAGTTTCTCCGGCATTTTTGTGTACCTTCCAAACCGGTCCTATCCATGTGCCTGTCTAACTGTTTCTTAAACGTTGGGATAGTCCCAGCCTCAACTACCTCATCTGGCAGCTCGTTCCATACACCCACCACTCTTTGTGTGAAAAGAGGCTGGAGTAATGGTCCGGTCCCACTTAGGAAACCTGAACGGAAACCTCTGCAGACTTTGCGCCCCACCCAAGGTTTCCATGCGGTTCCCGGAGGTTGCAGGTGGTTGCCGGAGGTTGCAGGTAGTGGAAGTAGGTAGGGAGACTGACAAAAACCTCCGGGGACCGCACGGAAACCTTGGGTGGGGCCCAAAGTCTCCAGAGGTTTCCGTTCAGGTTTCCTAAGTGGGACAGGGGCATAATTCTACACGCACTCCCAGGATCGACCCTCTTCTCCCCCCCCCACTCCCGTAACGTTCTCCCTCATATCCCTCCTCCCCCCTTCTCGTAACTCCCTCCCTCATCTCATTCACTCTCTCCACGTCCCGTAACACCCACCCCCCTCACTCACTTCGCCCCCTGGTTTAATCCCTCTCCATTTCATTAAATGGGGTAGCACGTCTGAGAGGGGCTGAGTGGTCCCGCCCTACTCCTGTTGCCCATGTTCCTGTTCAAAGCCTACCTCCCATGCATCCTCCACTTCCGCTGTCCATTGCTCCTTCAGTATTGGTTTGACCACCGCGATGAACTGCGCCCCGATGTACTGAGGAGAGACAGGAGGACAAGGCCGTTACTTAACCTGTCCCGTCCCGATAAAAAATGGCATGTTGGCCTTCATAACAAGAGGAGTTGGGTACAGGAGCAAAGAGCTCCTTGTACAGTTGTACAGGGCCCTGGTGAGACCACACATGGAGTATTGTGTGCAGTTTATGTCTCCAAATGTGTGGGAGGACCCGCTGAGTTACTCCGGCATGTGTAGCATATATAATAGCGTACATAATGGTAACTGTCACTTTACGAACTGAGTGCCAGCATGGAATGAGTCGTGTTATTATCTAATCTGTCTCGTTAATACGTGAAGTAAGTGCAGTGTGCTTTTGTAATAAATAAAGATGGCTAACCCTGGCAACAGCGTGAACTGAAAGTTGTTTCCAACTGCCTGCTAAAGGGCCTGTCCCACTTGGCTGGCATTTGCGTGTCACGCAGGTGGTGTGCGAAGATTTTGTACATCACTTCTTTTTCGTTTGTGTGGCGTGCACAGCCTAAAGTCGTTGGACAACTTGTTCTATTTGATCTTCCGTTTGTGCAAGTCGAGTTGATTGCATTAGTCGAAACAGTGAAGGTTGCAATCTTCCATCCCCTTGTACAACACAAAACCTTGCGACTGCCAGTGGCATCGCACACCATTCGTGTGCAATGCGCGTATCATGTGCGTGTCACATCGAGACGCGTAAATGATGTCACGTAAATTACACGCAACTGACAGCTAAGTGGGACAGGCCCTTAACGCCCAAATATCTTCCGCCCCGGTTCTGTATTTTTTTAAAATTATTTAAAAAATAAATATTTTTATTAGAAGCAAACATGTTATGGTAAATATAGTTACATATTATAGTAAGAACTTTTCATGTACATAAATCAAACATTATTAAAATTTTCAATTGAGGATTGTTTCTGCTTCTACTTTTTTTTATATAGATAGAAAGAGAGAGGGGAAAAAAAGAATTACAAATGTCAAAAAAGAATAAAAGGTGGAATGAATGACTAATAATAGGTCATTGATGATATGATATGCCATTTATTGTCACTATACATGTACAGTGAAATTGAAAGCTGCTCGTACTCAGTGCATACATATAATTTAGTACAAAAAAACAAGAAACAGAAAAACAAAAAACAGAAGGGAGAAAGGGGGGGGGGGGGGGGGGGGGGGGGGGGGAATAGGTGCACAATTCTGCGGCGCTATATACATATATACAGATGGAAGTCCGGGTGTTGGGCTGTGAAGTCAGTGCATGTGTGAATTTGAATTAAGAGTAGTTATAATTTTCGGAAAGCAACTATTTCTGAGTCTATTTGTCCTGGATTTGATGCACCTATAGCGCCTTCCAGAGGGCAGCAGGTCGAACAGTCCAAACGCAGGATGGGAGCTGTCTTTGATGATATTCTTTGCCCTGCTAAGGCAACGGGAGGTGTAGATATCCATCAGGGAGGGGAGAGGGCAACCAATGATCTTCTGCGCTGTCCTAGTTACCCTCTGAAGCCTCTCCCTGTCTGCCATGGGGCAGCTGCCCATAGGTTCGTAGATTATAACTTTTCATCTAATCCTGAGTTCAAGCTTCAGTTGGGTTTCTGTGCCGAGACAATCTATCCCTTCAAATAGTTAATGAATGGGGACCATATTTTAACAAAAAAGTTCTGTGGTTTTTAACACCGACCAGACTTACCGGGTAGTATTTGGGTGGGGCATTGTAACGGCAATGGCTGCACCCAAGGTGAAAGGCAAGCTGCTCCAACTTGTCTTCCTGATCCAGTCGTGCCACACTCTTCTCAATGAAGGACATCACCCTGCATCAGGAGAGGCAAGGTACATGTAACAAACCCACCCCCTCAATCTCCAACCTTCCCCCCCCCCCCCCATCTCTTCCCTGTCACCCACCTGAATTCTCTGCCTCAGAAGGTAGTTGAGGCCACAGTTCATTGGCTATATTTAAGAGGGAGTTAGATGTGGCTAAAGGGATCAGGGGGTATGGAGAGAAGGCAGGTACAGGATACTGAGTTGGATGATCATATTGCCGTGATCATATTGAACGGCGGTGCAGGCTCGAAGGGCCGAATGGCCTCCTCCTGCACCTATTTTCTATGTTTCTATGTAATACACCCTTCCCCCTCCCTCTCCCACATGTCTCACTGCCCCCTTCCTCCCCCTCTCTTCCCTCAGCTTTGGACTGTTCGACCTGCTGCCCTCTGGAAGGCGCTATAGGTGCATCAAATCCAGGACAAATAGACTCAGAAATAGTTGCTTTCCGAGAATTATAACTACTCTTAATTCAAATTCACACATGCACTGACTCCACTGCCCAACACCCGGACTTCCATCTGTATATATGTATATATGTATGTAGCGCCGCAGAATTGTGCACCTATCCCCCCCCCCCCCTTCTCCCTTCTGTTTTTGTTTTTCTATTTCTTGTTTTTTGTGCTAAATTGTATGTATGCACTGAGTACGAGCAGCTTTCAGTTTCACTGTACATGTATAGTGACAATAAATAGCATATGTATATCTATTAATTCACACCGACTTTTTCTCCCCCACCCTCCCTCTCCCCCCCCCCCCCCCCCCCCCACCACCCCCCACTAGTGTAGAATGGGGCATGTTTGTCAGTGTGGGCAACACTGTATGTATGACTATAAGCCAGTCTCCACTAATCAGTTCAAGAAGGAACTGCAGATGCTGGAAAATCGAAGGTAGGCAAAAGTGCTGGAGAGACTCAGCAGGTGAGGCAGCATCCATGGAGCGAAGGAAATAGGCAACGTTTCGTCCCGAAACGTTGCCTATTTCCTTCGCTCCATGGATGCTGCCCCACCCGCTGAGTTTCTCCAGCATTTTTGTCCACTAATCAGTTCTATGCAACAGAAGGGACATAAAATGCTGGAGTAACTCAGCGGGTTAGGCAACATCTTTGGAGAACATGGATTAGTGATGTTTCGGGGCGGGACCCTTCTTTGGCCTTCAGTCTGAAGAAGGCACCTGACCCAAAACGTCATCTACCTGTGTTCTCCAGAGTTGATGTGTTACTCCCAGCATTTTGCGTCTATTTTTTGTTGTTACATAGAAACTAGGTGCAGGAGTAGGCCATTCGGCCCTTTGAGCCAGCACCGGCATTCATTGTGTTCATGGCTGATCGTCCCTACCAATAACCCGTGCCTGCCTTCTCCCCATATCCCTTGACTCCACCAGCCCCTAGAGCTCTATCTAACTCTCTCTTAAATCCATCCAGTGACTTGGCCTCCACTGCCCTCTGTGGCAGGGAATTCCATAAATTCACAACTCTCTGGGTGAAAAAGTTTTTTTTCACCTCAGTCTTAAATGACCATTTATTCTAAGACTGTGTGGCCCCTGGTTCTGGACTCGCCCAACATTGGGAACATTTGTCCTGCATCGAGCTTGTCCAGTCCTTTTATAATTTAATATGTTTCTATAAGATCCCCCCAGTGGCCTCACCCGCTGAGTTTCTCCAGCATTTTTATCTATCACCCATTGCAAGTATTGAGAAATGAAGGTTGTTTAGAAAAGACAGTCATACCTGATTGACATTAATGTATTTACTGCAATTCCAGGAAGGATTAGCGTAGTGAAACTTGGAACGGGTTTTTCTAGAGTCTACAGTGTGGAAACAGGCTTTTCGACCCAACTTGCCCACGCCAACCAACATGCCCCATCTACACTAGTCCCACCTGCTCGCGTTTGGTCTATGGTTTGGTCTCTAAACTTGTCCTATCCATGAATCTGTCTAAATGTTTCATAAACCTTGTGATAGTCTCTACCTCCTCCGGCAGCTCGTTCCATACACCCACCACCCTTGTGAGTGTTTGGAACCTTCCTAGAGACATGGAGCATGGATAGAGGCCCTTTGGCCCAACAGCCCAGCTAACCATACTATCCCGCCCCTACCAACCCCTCCCCGCCTGCTCCCCCTCCCCCCCCCCCACTCCCCCTTCTCCCCACCCCTCTCCCTTCCCCCCACCCCTCCCCCTTCCCCCCACCCCTCCCCCTTCTCCCCACCCCTCCCCCCTTCTCCCCCTCCCCTCCCCCCCCTTCTCCCCACCCCTCCCCCTTCTCCCCCTCCCCTCCCCCTTCTCCCCACCCCTCCCCCTTCTCCCCCCCCCCCCCCCCCCCCCCCCCCCCCCCCCCCCCCCCCCCCCCCCCCCCCCCCCCCCCCCCCCCCCCCCCCTCCCCCCCCCCCCCCCCCCTCCCCCCCCCCCCCCCCCCCCCCCCCCCCACCCCCCCCCCCCCCCCCCCCCCCCCCCCCCCCCCCCCCCCCCCCCCCCCCTCCCCCTCCCCCCCCCCTCCCCCTTCCCCCCCCCCCTCCCCCTTCTCCCCACCCCCTCCCCCTTCCTCTCCCCACCCCTCCCCCTTCTTCCCACCCCTCCCCCTTCTCTCCACCCCCCCCCCCCTTCTCCCCCCCCCCTCCCCCTTCCCCCCCCCCTCCCCCCTTCTCCCCACCCCCTCCCCTCTCTCCCCCACCCCTCCCCCTTCTCTCCACCCCTCTCCCTCTTCTCCCCCTCCCTCCCCTTCTACCCCCACTGCTCCACCCTTCTCTCTCCTTACCCCTGTGTTCCCCCTCCTCTCCCCCTCCCCCCCCCTCCCCCCATCTCCCCATCCCCCCCCCCCCTCTCACCGCAGCCCGTGTGATTGCAGCTCCTTGCTCATCTTCAGCTGTTGCAGATCATCGATGTCGCTGAACAGGAAGAAGACGTCCTTGCACTCGGGGTGGGTCTCAAACAGCCTGCAGGGGGGCAGGGGGCAAGGGTCAGGGTCAGGGTCCAAGTCCGCCCCCAGCCAGTCCCATAACTGGTTACCACTGTTACCCCTGCCCAGCCCGGGTGTTGCCCCAACCCCAGTGAGAGTACCTCCTCCGTGCCCCCCCCCCCCCCCCCCGGCAGCCTCGGGCACTGATCCCCATTGCCCCCTCCCCCCCCCCCCCCCCCCCATACCCCAGGCACTGTTGCCCCTGTGCCCCGCATTCTGCCTCCAGTGTGGGAGGAAACCGGAGCACCCGGAGAAAACCCACGCAGGTCACGGGGAGAACGTGCAAACTCCGTACCGACAGGGCCCGTAGTCAGGATCGAACTTGGATCTCGGGCGCTGCTAACGCTATAAGGCAGCATCTCTACCTATTGCCGCCAATCTTTTCAAAGCCATAATTGTACCGGGTTCTGACTGAAGAAGGGTCTCGACCCGAAACGTCACCCATTCCTTCTCTCCAGAGATGCTGCCTGTCCCGCTGAGTTACTCCAGCATCTTCGGTTTAAACCAGCATCTGCAGTTCCTTCCCCCACATTGTACCTGATTCCATAGTTTCCCCTGGCAGATATTCTCTGCATGAACAATTTGCATCTGGTGGCAGTCAAATCTCTATCCACTCACCTTAAACCTGTGCCCTCTAGTTTTAGAATCCTCTCGCCTGGAAAATAAACCGCGATCGTTCACTTGATCCAAGCCCCTCGCGATCTTATACACTTGAGGGCATTTCTAGCTTCAGGTTCCTGGGAGTCAACATCTCCGATGACCTCTCTTGGACCCACAATACCTGTACTCTGATCAAGAAGGCTCATCAGCGTCTCTTCTTCCTGAGGAGACTGAAGAAGGTCCATCTGTCTCCTCAGATCCTGGTGAACTTCTACCGCTGCACCATCGAGAGCATCCTTACCAACTGCATCACAGTATGGTATGGCAACTGCTCTGTCTCCGACCGGAAGGCATTGCAGAGGGTGGTGAAAATTGCCCAACGCATCACCGGTTCCTCGCTCTCCTCCATTGAGTCTGTCCAAAGCAAGCGCTGTCTGCGGAGGGCGCTCAGCATCGCCAAGGACTGCTCTCACCCCAACCATGGACTGTTTACCCTACTACCATCCGGGAGGCGCTACAGGTCTCTCCGTTGCCGAACCAGCAGGTCCAGGAACAGCTTCTTCCCGGCGACTGTCACTCTACTCAACAACGTACCTCGGTGACTGCCAATCACCACCCCCCCCGGACACTTATTATTATTTATTCAAATCATTTGCTATGTCGCTCTTCCAGGGAGATGCTAAATGCATTTCGTTGTCTCTGTACTGTACACTGACAATGACAATTAAAATTGAATCTGAATCTGAATCTCTCAGCCTCCTCTGCTCCAAAGAAGCAAGTCCCAACATCTCCCTATAACTCAGGCCCAGGCAACGTCTGGATAAGTTCTTCTGAACCCTTTCCAAATTACCGTCGTCCTTCCTGTAACCATAACTGCTCACAGTTCTCCAAATGTTTAAGAAGGAACTGCAGATGCTGGAAAATCGAAGGTAGACAAAAATTCTGGAGAAACTCAGCGGGTGCAGCAGCATCTATGGAGCGAAGGAATGGGCGACGTTTCGGGTCGAGACCCTTCCTCAGGCAGAACATGGTACAATTGTGACTCCTTCAGGCTGATGTGAGGGTTTGGGGGGGGGGGGGGTGTGGGAAGAAGAAAGGAAGATGTGGAGACAGTGGGCTGAGGGAGAGCTGGGAAGGGGAGGAGAAAGCAAGGACTACCTGAAATTGGAGAAGTCAATGTTCATGCCACTAGGGTGCAGACTGCCCAAGCGGAATATGAGGTGCTGCTCCTCCAATTTACGGTGGTCCTCTCTCTGACCATGGAGGAGGCCCAGGACAGAAAGGTCGGATTCGGAGGGGGAGTTGAAGTGCTGAGCCACCGGGAGATCAGGTTGGTTATTGTGGACCGAGCGGAGGTGTTGGGCGAAGTGATCGCCAAGCCTACGCTTGGTCTCACCGATGTAGAGCAGCTGACATCTAGAGCAGCCGATGCAATAGATGAGGTTGGAGGAGGTGCAGGTGAACCTCTGTCGCACCTGGGAAGACTCCAAATGTTGGCTCACCAGTGACTTGTACAGAAGCATCATGGACTCCCAACTGTTGCACTGAGTACCCTTCCTAATTAAGGCAAATAGACCAGTTCTGGTCTCTTCCCATCGCCAGTTCACCAGCCCCCCCCCCCCCCCCCCCCCCCCCCCCCTACTCTCAGTCTGAAGAAGAGTTCCGACCCTTCCCAAAGAGTTGTGAATTTGTGGAATTCCCTGCCGCAGAGGGCAGTGGAGGCCAAGTCACTGGATGGATTTAAGAGAGAGTTAGATAGAGCTCTAGGGGCTAGTGGAATCAAGAGATATGGGGAGAAGGCAGGCACGGGTTATTGATAGGGGATGATCAATGAATGGCGGTGCTGGCTCGAAGGGCCGAATGGCCTCCTCCTGAACCTATTTTCTATGTTTCTATGTTTCTATGTTTCTATGACCCGAAACGTCACCCATTCCTTCTCTCCAGACAGAGACACTCCCTGACCCGCTGAGTTACTCCAGCACTTTGCGTCCTTCCTCAGTATAAACCAGCATCTGCGGTTCCTTCCCACAGCAACGGAACAGGCCCTTCAGCCCACAATGTCTGTGCCGAACACGGTGACAAGATAAACGGATCTCCACTGTCTGCTCTTGGTCCATATCCCACATTCATTCACTGGATGGAAAATGATAATTCAAACTGGAAAACCGTGGCAGAAAATAAGATGACAGTTTGAAGGACAAAATTATGTTTTAGTATTTAGTTTAGTTTAAAGATACAGCGCGTAAACAGGCCCTTCGGCCCACATAGTCCGGACTAACCAGCGATCCCCGCACACTAACACTATCCTACACACACTAGGGACAATTTGCATTTATACCAAGCCATTAACCTACAAATCTGTTCGTCTTTGGAGCATGAGAGGAAACCGGAGCACCCGGAGAGAACCCACACAGGTCACGGGGAGAACGTATAAACTCCGTCCAGACAGCACCCGTGGTCAGGATCGAACCCGGGTCTCTGGCGCTGTAAGATATCGCTCTATCGCTATGCCACCGTGCCGCCCCAAATGTGATATATCGGCATTGTAAAAGTGGTGACAAAGGGAACTGCAGATGCTGGGTTATGTCGAAGATGGTCACAAAATTAATAGAGTAACTCAGCGGTTCAGGCAGCATCTCTGGAGAAAAGGAATAGGTGACGTTTCGGGTCGGGACCCTTCTTCACACTGAGTTTGAGTTTGGTGTATTGTCACGTGTACCGAGGTACAATGAAAAGCGTTGGTTGTATGCTAACCAGTCAGCGGAAAGACAACACATGATTTCTATCATTTTACAGTGTATAGATATATGACAAAAAAAAACGTTTAGTACAAGGTAAAGCCAGCAAAGTCCAATCCCAGATAGTCCGAGGGTCACCAAAGAGGTAGATTTCCAAAACCAGGGGCCACACACACAGTTTAAGAATAAGGGGTAACCCATTTAGAACGGAGACGAGGAAACATTTTTTTCTCACAGAGAGTGGTGAGTCTGTGGAATTCTCTGCCTCGGAGGGCGGTGGAGGCCGGTTCTCTGGATGCTTTACTTTAGATATACAGCCTGGTAACAGGCCCTTCGACCCATCAGTTCGATCCTGACTACGGGTGCTGTCTGTATGGAGTTGGCACGTTCTCCCTGTAACTACATGGGTTTTTCCCGGGTGCTCCGGTTTCATCCCACACTCCAAAAATGTACTGGTTTGTGGGTTACTGCAGAAGTTTGTGGGTTACTGTACTGGAGGCAGGTTCTCTGGATGCTTTCAAGAGAGAGCTAGATAGGGCTCTTAAAAATAGCGGAGTCAGGGGATATGGGGGAGAAGGCAGGAACGGGGTACTGATTGGGGATGATCAGCCATGATCACATTGAATGGCGGTGCTGGCTCGAAGGGCCAAATGGTCTACTCCTGCACCTATTGTCTATTGTCTATTGTCTATTGTCTATAGCAGCCCAGCAGTGCTCTCTAGTTATGGTAGGATGGTTCAGTTGCCGGATGCCCCCGTAGCAGTCACGGGGGGGCTGGAAACTGGAAGTATCACGAGCTAATTCTGCTACCACCATCATCTATTGCAACAAGTGATGGCTCCCACTGATGACAGAGAGGCCAACATTTGTAACATGGAAGGTGGACTCGAAAAGATGATAAAGGGGAGAGAGAACCGGGACCATTGTTGCTTTCTGCATATCTTGCCTTCATTTGTGTCTATGTACCGTCTATATCTCTGGTTCCCCTGCCCCCTGACTCTCAGTCTGAAGAAGGGTCGAAACATCACCCATTCCTTCTCTCCAGCGATGTTGCCTGTCCCGCTGAGTTACTACAGCTTTATTGTGGCTGCCTTCATAATTTCCAATGTTTGCAGGAGGTATAAATATTTATAAACATGTTATAAATACATATAATTTTTTTATGATAAGTTATAAATATGTTATAAATATTTCCCCAGTATTAATGCCAAGGATAAACATTTTATTTTGGATCCCGACCAAGTTTCTGTGCAAACCCTAGTTGTACTCACAAATTATGCGGGGAAGGTTTGTTATCTTTCATTCCGGTTTCGAGATTCGCAGAAGGCGATTAATGATTTGTGACATGTTGCTTCACCAGACACTCGAATTAAGAGCCGACAACTGAATTATGGAAAGGTTTATCGGGGCAATCAGTGTCACCGTTTATAGTAAATGTTATTGTGCGCAGCGGTAGAGTTGCTGCCTTACAGCGCTTGCAGCGCCGGAGACCCGGACTTCATCCCGACTATGGGTGGGGGGTGAGGGACATGGGGAGGGGGGTGGGGGAGATGAGTGGGGAGACGGCAGGGGGGTTTAAAGTGGGGTGAGTGGAGGGGAGGATGAGGAGGAGGGGGGTGGGGTGGGGAGAGGGAGGGGGGGGGGTGGAGGAGGGTGGGGGAGGGGGCGGAGATGGGGAGAGGGAAATGGGGGAGGGGGGTTGGGGAGAGGGGTGGGGGGAGGGGGTAGAGAGAGGGGCGGGGGGATGGGGGAGGAGGAATGGGGAGAGAAGTGGGAGAGAGAGGGGTGGGGGAGATGGGGAGAGGAGTGGGGAGAGGGGTAGGGGAGATGGGAGGGGTTGGGTTTAAAGTGGGGTGAGGGAGGGGGCGGATGAGGAGGGAGGGGGTGGGGGGAGGGATGGGGAGAGGGGAGGGGCGGAGATGGGGGAGAGGGAAATGGGGAGAGGGGTGGGGGAGAGAGTGGGGAGAGAGGGGTTAAAGGGAGAGGGAGGGGAGGATGAGAGGGGTAGAGAGAGAGGAGAGGGGGATGGGGGAGAGAGGGGTGGGGACATGGGGAGATAGGGGGGTGGGGAGATGGGGGGGTGGGATGGGAGAGGAGGGGGATGGGGGGAGTGGGGGAGAGGAGGTGAGGGGATGGGGGAGAGGAGTGGGTGAGAGAGGGGAGGGAGATGGGGAGAGAAGTGGGGAGAGAAGTGGGGACGGGGGTGGGGAGAGGGAGATGGAGAGAGGGGACGGGGAAAGGGGTTGGAGAGAGGGGTAGGGGAGATGGGGGAGGTTGGGGAGGGGTGGGGAGACGGCAGGAGGGGGATGGGGAAAGGTGGGGAGAGAGGGGTGAGGGGATGGGGGAGAGAGTGGGGGACGGCAGGGGGTTTAAAGTGGGGTGAGGAGGGGGGGGGATGAGGAGGAGGGAGGGGGGGGGGGGTGCCGAGTGGCGCCGGTACCTGATGAACATGATCACTCCAACCCTGGCGATGTCTTGTTGAAGGACGTCCCAGGACGCCCGGAGCAGCTGCTTCTGCCGCCCGCTGAGCCCCGGGACCTCGGCCGGCCCCGACCCCCTCCCCAAGCTCCAGGACCCCGGCCCCGGGACTGCCCGCCCCGTCCCCCGCCCCGGACAGCGCGCAACCCATCCTCCCCGAGCCCACTGCCGGAGCCCCACCGACCATCCACCGCCCCTCCCCGGGACCCGCACCCTCCCTGTCTCTCCTTCTCCCCCTCCCTCTGTCCCCCTCTCTGTCTCTCTGTCACCCTCTCTGTCACCCCTCTCTGTCTCTCCCTCCTTGTCTCTCCCTCCTTGTCTCTCCCTCTCTGTCACCCTCTCTGTCACCTTCTCTGTCTCTCCCTCCTTGTCTCTCCCTCCTTGTCTCTCCCACCTTGTCTCTCCCTCTCTGTCACCCTCTCTGTCACCTCTCTGTCTCTCTCTCTGTCTCTTCCTCTCTCTCTACCTCTGTCTCTCCCTCTCTCTCCCTCTCTGTCACCCTCTCCCTCTCTCCCCTCTCCCTCCCTTGTCTCTCCCTCTCTGTCTCTCCCACTCTCTCTACCTCTGTCCCCCTCTCTCTACCTCTGTCCCGCCCGCTAAGGTCGCGGCTCCTGGACTGGGTGCCGGCGCTCGGTAGCGCGGAGACTGAGAGCAGTAGCATCAGCACCAGAGCAGGGAGGAAGGGGGGGGGGGGGGGGGGGGCGGCGAGGGGAAAGAGGGGGAGAGGGAGGGGGGGGGATAGAGAGAGAGCGGAGAGGCTGAGATGGACAGAGAGGGAGGGGGAGAGGGAGGGATGGAGAGAAGGAGGGAGGGGAGATGGAGGGAGAGAGGGAGGGTGAGAGGGACAGAGAGGGAGAGAGGGAGGGTGAGAGGGACAGAGAGAGAGGGAGAGATGGAGAGAAGGAGAGAAGGAGAGAGATGGAGATGGGGAGAGAGGGAGAGAAGGAGAGAGACGGAGTTAGGGAGAGAGAGGGAGAGATGGAGAGAAGAAGGGAGGGAGGGAGAAGGTTGTGGAGCTAAAGCCAGTGGATATATTTAAGACCGAGATAGATAGATTCTTGATCAGTGCAGGTGTCACAGGTTATGGGGAGGAGGCAGGAGAATGGGGTTAGGAGGGAGAGATAGATCAGCCATGATTGAATGGCAGAGTAGACTTGATGGGCCGAGTGGCCTAATTCTACGCCTATTCCTTATGATCTAATGGGGTTCTCACTGACAATATTACTGAGAAGAGGAGACTGTGACTGTTCTGGCCAGGAGGTCATTGTCTGAAAAACTCCTGTTGTTTACTAGATTATCCATTGGGTGTGAACCATGTGGGTGGCACGGTGGCCCAGCGGTAGAGTTGCTGCCTCACAGAGCCAGAGACCCGGGTTCGATCCTGACCTCCTGTGCTGTCTGTACGGGGAATACCCACTTAGGAAACCTGAACGGAAACCTCTGGAGACTTTGCGCCCGAACTCGGGTGCTGTCTGTGTGGAGTTTGCATGTACTCACTGTGACCGTCTGGGTTTTCTCCAGGTGCTCCACATCCCAAAGACATGCAGGTTTGTAGGTTAATCGCCCTTTCTAAAGGATAGACCGCCTCAATAAGATCACCTCTATACCATAATATGTATCCCTCCATTCCCTGCATATTTAAGATTCAAGATTTAAGAGTTTATTGGCATGTGTCCCAGATAGGACAGTGAATTTCTTGCTTTGCTTCAGCACAATGAGGGGGAAAGAAAAAAAGTAGGCACAAATAAATACAGAAGAGAACTGACCACTGTTGTATAACGTTAGTACCTCCACCAATGTCTCCTAATCTGAGGAAATGGTCTCCTAATCTGAGGAAATACATTCTTGCCGAAGAGGGAGTACAGAGAAGGTTCACCAGACTGATTCCTGGGATGTCAGGACTTTCATATGAAGAAAGTCTGGATAGACTCGGCTTGTACTCGCTAGAATTTAGAAGATTGAGGGGGGATCTTATAGAAACTTACAAACTTCTTAAGGGGTTGGACAGGCTAGATGCAGGAAGATTGTTCCCGATGTTGGGGAAGTCCAGAACAAGGGGTCACACAGTTTAAGGATAAAGGGGAAGTCTTTTCGGACCGAGATGAGAATTTTTTTTCACACAGAGAGTGGTGAATCTGTGGAATTCTCTGCCACAGAAGGTAGTCGAGGCCACAGTTCATTGGCTATATTTAAGAGGGAGTTAGATGTGGCCCTTGTGGCTAAAGGGATCAGGGGGTATGGAGAGAAGGCAGGTACAGGATACTGAGTTGGATGATCAGCCATGATCATATTGAATGGCGGTGCAGGCTCGAAGGGCCGAATGGCCTCCTCCTGCACCTATTGTCTATGTTTCTAATGTAAAACACTTTGACCAACGAGGGATGTTTTTTAAATGTGCTGTGTAAATAAAAGTGACTTGACTTAACTTGACTTGATCAGTGTGACCATATGCCGATGAATATCTATATATATATATACACACACACACATAAATAAACAGATGAAGTGCAATGGGCTATTGATGATCAGAGTTTTGTTTGAGTTGAGTTTAATAGTCTGATGGCTGTGGGGAAGCGGCTATTCCTGAACCTGGACGTTGCTGGATTTCAGGCTCCTGTACCTTCTACCTGAAGGCAGCGGGGAGATAGATGAGTGGTTGGTCCAAATGCCTATCCAAGGTTACACAAAAAAGCTGGAGACAGTCAGCGGGTGCAGCAGCATCTATGGAGCGAAGGAAATAGGCAACGTTTCGGGCCGAAACCCTTCTTCAGACCTATCCAAAATGGGCTTAAATCTCTGTAGCTGGGAGGCAGTGGCTCTGCCCGGCCGCAGCGCCACAGTGGATCACGCCAGGCTGCAGCAGGGGCTGCCATCTCTTTGTTGTGATAGAATCACCCCCGCACATCCATCGACAGAAGATGACGATGGGACAGGGAGTAATTTGGCAGACAGACAGACAGCCTGGGGAGGATGGTAGGACGGTAGACGGAGCCAGCCACTCAGTAGAAGAAAATGAAATTCCCTATGACAAGGGACATCGAAATGAATCACAGAATGACTTGTGAGATGAAACGGGCTGAGAGACCGCCACTGTGGAGGAAGGAACTGGTTTACACCGAAGATGTACACAACAAGCTGGGGTAACTCAGCGGGACAGGCAGCATCTCTGGAGGGAAAGAAGGGTCTCGACCCGAAACGTCACCCATTCCTTCTCTCCACAGATGCTGCATGCTGCACAGAGTTGACGTGGAAAAGCTTTTCCCACTGAGAGTAGGGAAGATTCAAACAAGGGGACATGACATGAGAATTAAGGGACTGAAGTTTAGGGGTAACATGAGGGGGAACTTCTTTACTCAGAGAGTGGTAGCTGTGTGGAATGAGCTTCCAGTGAAGGTGGTGGAGGCAGGTTCGTTTTTATCATTTAAAAATAAATTGGATATTTATATGGATGGGAAGGGAATGGAGGGTTATGGTCTGAGCGCAGTTATATGGGACTAGAGGAGATTATGTGTTCGGCACGGACTAGAAGGGTCGAGATGGCCTGTTTCCGTGCTGTAATTGTTATATGGTTATATAGTTATATGTCCCGCTGAGTTACTCCAGCTTTTTGCGCCTGTCTTCTGAGAGACTGTCACTAATGATGTTATCTGCGTTTTACAGCGAAACCCTTCTGGAGTCATAACCATAAAATAAAAAGCTGCCTTCATCTTCTGGAACATCAACAAGGCAATTAAGATAACGAGGTCTAGCTGTTTGCGAGTATTGAGTTTTATTTTTGTTAAACCGCTCTCCAAAGAGCAGCAAACGCTGTTGATTTTTTGATTTTGGTTTCAGTATTTGTTTTGGAGATACAGGCCCTTCGGCCCACCGAGTCCGCGCCGACCCCCGCACGCCAGCACCATCCTACGCCCACTGGGGATAATTTACGATTTTTTAAAAACCAAAACTAATTAACCTCGGCAAACCTGTACGTCTTTGGAGTGTGGGGGGGAAACCGGAGCACCCGGAGAAAAACCTCGCGGTCACTGGGAGAATGTACAAACTCCGTACATACAGCGCCCGTAGTCAGGATCGAACGCGGGTCTTTGGCGCTGTGAGGCAGCAACTCTACCGCTGAGCCACCCCTGATTCTGTCTCCTGTTGTGGTGATGTAGGTCTGACTGAGGGAGGGGGGTCTGTTCTGGGCTGGGGGGGGGGGGGGGGGGGGGGAGATATTGACGTTATTCGCGAGGGCCATAAGTGATAGGAGCAGAATTAGGCCATTCGGCCCATCAGGTCTACTCCGCCATTCAACCATGGCTGATCTATCTCTCCCTCCTAACCCCATTCTCCTGCCTTCTCCCCATAACCCCTGACACCCGCACTAATCAACAATCTATCTATCTCTGCCTTAAAAAATACCCATTACCTTGGCCTCTACAGCCGTCTGTGGCAATTAATTCCACAGATTCACAGGGACGGGATAGTTCCCCGAACTAAACATCGGCATAAACCGGGAGTGGGGCCGTCACATTGTCTTGAGGTGGGACCGAGCTCACACTGAATCACCTGCCGACCTTGTCAAGTCCCAGTCTAAACCTCCACACAGATCCACTCAGAAGCATTGAGAGCAACAAGTGCAAAAATTAAACTGCAATTTACTTGCGTTCCGCAGGAATAATGGGATTTTATTTTTGCCTTGAGGTGATTTCATTTTTCTGCCGAGTTTTTAAAATCCATAATCCTTCGAAATTACTTTCATCAGCCACCAGAATAAGCCCTTGGAATGGAGTGTTGGCTCCAATACTAATTGAGGTCACATCTCAAAACACACGACTCACTCGCTGCCCCGAGTCCAGTAACATGTGATCACATGTTCAGTAACAAATTTCAAATTCAAATTTCAAATTCAAATTTCAAATTTAAATTCAAATTCAAATTTCAAATTTCAAATTTCAAATTCTCATTTATTGTCTCATGCTCCCGTGTCCAGTAACATGTGATCGCATGTCCATTAACACGCTATCCCATGTCCAGTAACATGTGATCACATGTTACTAGAGTTTAGAAGGATGAGGGGGCATCTTATAGAAACATATAAAATTATAAAAGGACTGGACAAGCTAGATGCAGGAAAAATGTTCCCAATGTTGGGCGAGTCCAGAACCAGGGGCCACACACAGTCTTAGAATAAAGGGGAGGTCATTTAAGACTGAGGTGAGAAAAAACGTTTTCACCCAGAGAGTTGTGAATTTGTGGAATTCCCTGCCACAGAGGGCAGTGGAGGCCAAGTCACTGGATGGATTTAAGAGAGAGTTAGATAGAGCTCTAGGGGCTAGTGGAGTCAAGGAATATGGGGAGAAGGCAGGCACAGGTTATTGATAGGGGACGATCAGCCACGATCATAATGAATGGCAGTGCTGGCTCGAAGGGCCGAATGGCCTCCTCCTGCACATATTTTCTATGTTTCGATGTATAGAATAGAATAGAATGCCTTTAATTGTCATTCAAACAGCTTGGTTTGAACGAAACTGCATTTCGTTCAAACCAAGGGGTTGCTGGTCGGGCCTTGGTGGGCCGAAGGGCCTGTTTCCGTGCTGTATCTTGACACCACGCTCGCCAAACTCACCCTGACCAGCGGCGACAACACGGCAACAATCCCCATCTATAAAAGTTTTTCATTGTACCTCGGTACACGTAACAATAATCTAAACTGCACTAAAACCTGGTGACTCAATCACATTTTAGTTTAGAGATGCAGCGCAGAATAAGTTTCTTGGCACACTAACGCTATCCTACATACACAAAACTGTAAGTACTTTGTCTTTTTCGCGGTGATAAAGGAGGGGGGGAGGTTCGAGTCTCAGGGCGACTGTTCAAACCAAAGATCCTATAGCAGAGCTATATAAGATCTTTGGTTCAAACGATTCTGTTCCAGACAAATTGCTCAGTCATTTCATTCCACAGAGGGTGTATTCTGCAGTTACATCAAACAACTTCCCAACTGCTGCCCGAGGGTGTGTGGTGCTGCCGTTTAAGATACCGTGCCCACACATTACACCGAGTCACACTCTACAGCAGGTGGGATTTGAATCCACGATATTACCATTCGCAGAGATATTCTTCAGATCAATCAGAGTTATTTGGCAGAAATGGGATTTATTTACACAATATCTGTGCCTCTCTCCAGGGGGAGAGAGATGACCACATCTATCTCTCCATTACACTCTAGTGTCGATATTGTTAACCCGTTGCCAGTGGTAGAGTTGCTGCCTCACAGCGCCAGAGACCCGGGTTCGATCCTGACTACGGGTGCTGTCTGTGTGGAGTTTGCATGTTCTCCCCGTGACCTACGTGGGTTTTCTCCGGGTGCTCCGGTTTCCTCCCACACGCCAAAGACGTACTCTAAAACTGTAGGTTCATTGGCTTGGTATAATTGTGTAGGATAGTGTTAATGTGCGGGGAGGGCTGGTCGCCACGGACTTGGTGGGCCGAAGGGCCTGTTTCCAAGCTGTATCTCTGAACTAAACACGAAACTAAACGAAGTTGGTATTTAATTCCTCAATATTACCACACGGCCATTTGCAGAAGCATATTCTTCAGATCAATCAGAGTTGTTTCATATGAAGTAAGGATTTCATTGTCCTATCTGGGACACAGGACAATAAACTCTCTTGAATCTTGAGTTGTTGGGCAGTAATGACAATAGGTGCAGGAAACATAGAAACATAGAAATTAGGTGCAGGAGTAGGCCATTCGAGCCTGCACCGCCATTTAATATGATCATGGCTGATCATCCAACTCAGTATCCCGTACCTGCCTTCTCTCCATACCCTCTGATCCCCTTGGCCACAAGGGCCACATCTAACTCCCTCTTAAATATAGCCAATGAACTGGCCTCAACTACCCTCTGTGGCAGAGAGTTCCACAGATTCACCACTCTCTGTGTGAAAAAAGTTCTCCTCATCTCGGTTTTAAAGGATTTCTCCCTTATCCTTAAGCTGTGACCCCTTGTCCTGGACTTCCCCAACATCAGGAACAATCTTCCTGCATCTAGCCTGTCCAACCCCTTAAGAATGTTGTAAATTTCTATAAGATCCCCTCTCAATCTCCTAAATTCTAGAGAGTATAAACCAAATCTATCCAGTCTTTCTTCATAAGACAGTCCTGACATCCCAGGAATCAGTCTGGTGAACCTTCTCTGCACTCCCTCTATGGCAATTAATGTCCTTCCTCAGATTTGGAGACTTCCCCAACATCGGGAACAATCTTCCTGCATCCAAGGAAGGACATTATTGCCATAGAGGGAGTGCAGAGACGGTTCACCAGACTGGTTCCTGGGATGTCAGGACTGTCTTATGAAGAAAGACTGGATAGACTTGGTTTATACTCTCTAGAATTTAGAAGATTGAGAGGGGATCTTATAGAAACTTACAAAATTCTTAAGGGGTTGGACAGGCTAGATGCAGGAAGATTGTTCCCGATGTTAGGGAAGTCCAGGACAAGGGGTCACAGCTTAAGGATAAAGGGGAAATCCTTTAAAACCGAGATGAGAAGAACTTTTTTCACGCAGAGAGTGGTGAATCTCTGGAACTCTCTGCCACAGAGGGTAGTTGAGGCCACTTCATTGGCTATATTTAAGAGGGAGTTAGATGTGGCCCTTGTGGCTAAGGGGATCAGGGGGTATGGAGAGAAGGCAGGTACGGGATACTGAGTTGGATGATCAGCCATGATCATATTGAATGGCGGTGCAGGCTCGAAGGGCCGAATGGCCTACTCCTGCACCTAATTTCTATGTTTCTATGTTTCTATGTTAGCCTGTCCAAGCCAGGAGTAGGCCATTCGGCCCTTCGAGCCAGCACCGCCATTCAATGTGATGATGGCTGATCATCCCCAATCAGTACCCCGATCCTGCCTTCTCCCCATATCCCCTGACTCCGCTATCTTTAAGAGCCCTATCTAGCTCTCTCTTGAAAGTATCCAGAGAACCGGCCTCCACCGCCCTCTGAGGCAGAGAATTCCACAGACTCACAACTCTCTGTGAGAAAAAGTGTTTCCTCGCCTCCGTTCTCAATGGCTTACTCCTTATTCTTAAACTGTGGGCTGCATGGGATTTAGTTACACGATATCTGTACACTAACCGCACACTAACACTATCCTGCACACACTAGGGACAATTTTACATTTACACCAAGCCAATTAACCTACAAACCTGAAGGTCTTTGGAGTGTGGGAGGAAACTGAAGATGTCGGAGAAAACCCACGCAGATCACGGGGAGAATGTACAAACTCCGTACAGGCAGCACCGGTAATCGGGATTGAACCCGGGTCTCCGGCGCTGTAAGGCAGCAACTCTACCGCTGCGCCACCGTGCCTTCGCGCCTGCCTACATTTATTTCAAATTGCTTACCCTGGGGCCAGTAATCACCACAATAAAGTGTATTAACTGCCCGAGACCAGGGTGTTTAATGCAACTGATGATCTGTTTGCCTGGAAGCACAGCTGCCAATTCATTATGCAAACACGGTGAGATGAAACAAATGTGTTTGTGCTTTTATGTTAACCAACCAACCAACATTAGATTTCAGAACGAAATCCCCTTTCTCTGTTGAAGCTGGAGGAGTTACTGGGACAAACAGCGCGCTGAATCAAATCAAAACCGTCGCAATATAGACTAAAATAGCTGGAGTAATCAGCAGGTCAGGCAGCATCTCTGGAGAATAGGAATAGGTCACGTTTTGGTCCAAAGCCCCTTTTTAGACTCGGGGGGAAAGAGTCTACACTACACACACTAGGGACAACTTACATTTATACCAAGCCAAATAGCCTACAAACCTGCACGTCTTTGGAGTGTGGGAGGAAACCGGAGCTCTCGGAGAAAACCCACGCAGGTCACGGGGCAGAACGTACAAACTCCGTACAGACAGCAGCTGTAGTCGGGATCGAACCCGGGTCTCTGGCGCGCTGCTGCGTACCATGTCCCACTTAGGAAACCTGAACGGAAACCTCTGGAGACTTTGCGGCCCACCCAAGGTTTCCGTGCGGTTCCCGGAGGTTGCAGGTGATTGCCGGAGGTTGCAGGTAGTGGAAGCAGGTGGGGAGACTGACAAAAACCTCACGGAAACCTTGGGTGGGGCACAAAGTCTCCAGAGGTTTCCGTTCAGGTTTCCTAAGTGGGACAGGGGTAGCTCTACCGCCGCGCTGTAGGGAAGGAACTGTAGATGCTGGTTTACACCGAAGATAGACACAGAGTGCTGGAATAACTCAGCGGGTCAGGCAGCATCTGTGGAGAAATGGAACGAGGGTCGAGGCCCTTCTTCAGACTAACTTCTCTTCACTGGGTTTGAAAGTGGGAAGTGTTGTAGCTCTCCTCTGCAAAGTAGAATGATTGAATTGCCTTCACTGGTGTGATGGGAACAGGCTTTAATTGAAACAGTTGAATACAAATTGGGAGTTAGACGGAGTTCAAGTAGGCAACGCAGATAAACACAATCATGCTGTGATATTTACAAAAATCTGTCCCGTCTTTTTTGAGTGTTTTATCATAAAAAATAATAGATATTATAGGGGGCACGTCGCGGTTAACAAAAATATTAAAAACACGGACTCTGAGTCTTTGACCCTGTGGTATGTGAGGTCGTTCCCTGTTCCCTCCATTGCGCCTCCTCTTGTTCAGGCCACTCCTGGATTCCGGACTATCCCTCCAGACCGGATCGCTCTTCTCAGACACTCGCCTCCAGACTGGACTACTCCTTCTGGTATGGGAGAGAGGGAGAGCGAGGAGAGAGAGAGAGGGTGGGCTGGTGATTGGTGGCAGCACCCTTGGGTGCCCATGGAAGTGGGTGTCAGCACCCATAGGTGCCCGGGGCAGCGGCGGGCGAGCCAGGCTCGCGTGGTGGGCAGCACCCTAGGGTGCCCACGGGAAGAGGCGGTCGTGCTGTTCCCTTGGGTGCCCGGGGCAGAGGTGAATGTCAGCACCCTTGGGTGCTTGTGCGGACATGGGCAAGTCAGGGTGGAGGAGGGTGTCAGCATCCACTAGCGCCCATGGCGGAGACGGGCAAGGCCGGGCATAGGCGGGTATCAGCACCCTTGGGTGCCCAGGGCAGTGGCGGGTGAGCCTGGGCTCACATGATGGGTGGCAACCTTGGGTGCCTGGGGCAGAGGTGGGTGAGCAGCACCCTTGGGTGCCCGAGGCAGACGTGGGCGAGGCCTGGTGGAGCGCCCCCAAGTGTCCAGGCAGAGGCAGATGTCAGCACCCTTGGGTGCCCGAAGCAGACGTGGGCGAGGCCTGGTGGAGCGCCCTCAAGTGTCCAGGCGGAGGCAGGTGTCAGCACCCTTGGGTGCCCGAGGTAGACGCTGGGTGAGTCTGGGCGAGACGGTGTCGGTACCTCCAGGCAGAGGGAGGTGGCAGAGCACCCTTGGGTGCCCGGGGCAGTGGCGGGTGAGGCTGGGCTCACGTGGCGGGCAGCTGGGCGCTACCGGTCACCCTGCGGGGGCTGGGGGAGCAGGCGGGCGAGGGCAGGAAGCTCTGGGTCAAGCTGACCTGTGCCCTGCTAATGGTGGCAGAGCGCCCGTCAATCTGCAGGCTGAGTGAGGTGGAGTAGCTGAGCCTCCCGCCTGCCCGCTGGGCACCCACACCCCCCCGCTGGGCACTGGGTGCTTGGAGCCCAGTGGGTGACCCTGGAATTTGTACCCTGGGGTCGGGAGAAGCCTCTGGTTCGGGCGTCACGAACCTCTTGCCCTCTGGGTGGCAGGGGCTGAGCAATGGGCTGCTGCAGGGTGCAGAGTCACCCTTGGGTGCTGGGTCTCTGTATGTCCGGGTGGCAGGGTTGCTGCAGGGTGTAGCAGCACCCTTGGGTGCAGGGTGCTCTTGAGTGTCACGACTACCACAGGGTGTATGATCACCCTTTGGTGCGTGGTCTCGGCTGCTACAAGGCGTATGATCACCCTTGGGTGCTGGGTCTCTGTATGTCCGGGTATCAGGGTTGCTGCAGGTTGTAGCAGCACCCTTGGGTGCTGGGTCTCCGTACGCCCGTATGTCAGGGCCGTTGGTGGACGTTCGATCACCCTTGGGTGCTGGGTGCTCTCGAGCGGCAGGACTGGCACAAGGTGTATGATCACCCTGGGGTGCTGGCTCTGGGGTGCCACAGGGCGTATGAACACCCTTGGGTGCTGGGTCTCTGTACGCCTGGGTGTCAGGGTTGCTGCAGGGTGTAGCTGCACCCTTGGGTGCTGGGTCTGGGCTGCCACAGGGCATAGGCCCACCCTCGGGTGCCGGGTCGGCCCATGTGTCGGGGCTGGAGCCTGCGGGTGCCTCCTTGCCCTGTGGGTGGGGGGTGCTGGGCGATGGGGAGAGTGCGGGACCACTGCCCGGGGTCTCCCCGAACCCCCGCGTGCAGCCGCCCCCCACCCTGGGGTGCAGTCTGGGCCGCCGGGCGTGGGGTCTGGCCCCCTCCCACAGACGCAGGGAGCAGGGCCGCGGGGGAGGGGATGAGCTGGAGTAGGTGGCAGGGTGGGGGTGGGGGAGTGAGAGGGGGAAGGGGAGTCCGTGTCAGCTGATGGGAGAGGCCTGGGGGGGGTGACAGCGAATAGCTGTCAGAGGGTGGGGCGGGGGAGGGGTGGTGGCCTAGGCATGGGGAGGGGCTGGGGGGGTGCGGGCTGCACCCTAGGGGTGGGGGCGGCCCAAGGGGGAGGAGAGCCAAGTGGGTGACGAATGTACCCTGGGGGGGGCTGAGGCGATGGGGAGGGGGGGTGGGGGACCCTTGGGGGGTAGGGGGGAGAGGGGGGAGGGGGAGAGCAGGGGTGGTGGGCGCCCCCCACACCCTGGGTGTGGGGGAGGGGGGCAGGGTGAGGGCGGGGTGGGTGGGTGACGAATCCCACAGAAGGGGAGCAGGGAGGGGGAGAGGAGAGGGAGAGGGAGGAAAGGCAGGGGGGGAGGAGGCAGGGAGAGGCGGAGAGGGGAGAGAGGGGAAGAGGGGAGAGGAGAGAGAGGGGGAGGAGGAGGGAGAGGGAGAAGAGGGGAGGAGAGAGAGAAAGGGAGGGGGAGAGAGAGAGGAGGAGAGAAAGGGGAGAGGGGGGAAGGGGAGAGGGGAGAAGAGGAGACGAGGAGGGAGAGAGGAAGAGGGAGAGAGGGGGAGGGGGTAGGGGAGAGGAGAGGAAGAGAGGGAGGAGGGGGGAAAGAGAGGAGAGAAGGGAGAGGAGGAGAGAGGGAGGAGAGAGAGGGGGAGGGTGAGAGAGAGAGAGAGAGAGAGAGGGAGAGAGAGAGAGAGAGGAGTGGGAGAGAGAGAGAGGGAGAATGGGATAAGAGGGAGAGAGCAACTTTTGGGGGGAGGGAGGAGAGAGAGGGAGAGAGGGGGAGAGAGAGAGGGGGAGAGAGAGAGTGGAGAGAGAGGGGCGGGGGGTGGGGAGGGGGGGGGGGGAGAGAGGGGGAGAGGAGAGAGGGAGAGAGAGAGGAGAGGAGAGGAGGGGAGAGGAGAGGAGAGGAGAGGAGAGAGAGGAGGAGAGAGGAGGGGAGAGAGAGAGGGAGGAGATGAGAGGAGAGAAGAGGAGAGGAGAGGGGAGGGGGAGGGGAGGGAGGGAGAGAAGGGGAGAGAGGGGAGAGGGAGGGAGAGAGAGAGAGAGGGAGAGGGAGGGAGAGAGAGAGAGAGAGAGAGAGAGAGAGAGGGAGAGAGAGGGGGAGAGAGAGAAGGGGAGGGTGGGGAGAGAGGGGAGGAGAGAAAGAGAGAGGGGAGAGGGGAGAGAGAGGGGAGGGAAGGAGAAGGGAGGAGGGGGAGAGGGAGGGGAGTAGAGAAGGAGAGAGGGGAGAGGAGGGGGAGAGGGAGTGGGAGGGGGAGAGAAGGAGGGGGGAGAAGAGAGAGAGAGGGGGAGAGAGGAGGAGAGGGGGGAGGGGAGGGGGGAGAGGAGAGAGGAATAGCGGAGAGAGGAAGAGAGGAGTGGGGAGGAGAGAGGGAGAGAGAGGAGGGGAGAGAGGGAGGGTGGAAGAGGGGGGAGGGGGTGAGGGAGGAGAGAGGGGAGGGAG
Source organism: Leucoraja erinaceus (assembly GCF_028641065.1). Lineage (NCBI taxonomy): Eukaryota > Metazoa > Chordata > Chondrichthyes > Rajiformes > Rajidae > Leucoraja > Leucoraja erinaceus. The sequence goes on from NC_073414.1 coordinate 3,915,096, forward strand.
GGAGGAGGGGGGAGAGAGAGAGGGGGGAGGGAGGAGGAGGGAGGGAGAGAGAGAGAGAGGAGGGAGGAGAGGGAGAGGGAGAGAGAGGAGGAGAGAGAGAGGGAGGAGAGAGAGGAGAGAGAGAGGAGAGAGGAGGAGAGGAGGAGAGAGAGAGTGGGAGGGAAGAGGGGAAGAGGAAAGGAGAGGGAGAGGGAGAGGAGAAAGAGAGAGAGGGAAGGAAGGAGAGGGAGAGAAGGAGAGAGGGGAGGGGAGAGGAAGAGAGAGGGGGGAGAGAGAGAGAGGAGGAGAGAAAGAGGGAGAGAGAGAAGGGAGCGCGGCGGGAGAGAGAGGGGGGAGAGGAGGAGAGGGGAAGAGGGGGAGGGAGAGGGGCTGGGGGAGAGGGAGAGGGGAAGAGGGGAAAGGAAAAGGTGGGGAGAGGCAGAGGGGGAGGAGGAGAGGAGGAGCAGCAGGGAGGAGAGAGAGAAGGGGGACAAAGAGGGGGCAGCAGAGCGAGGAGGGGGGGAGGGGTAAGAGAGGGGGGGTGGGACAATGGGGCAGAGGGGGAGGATGGGATGGGGGGGTGGGCCAGCGGAGGGGGGAGAGGGTGAGATGGGTTGGGGAGAGGTGGGGGGGGGCGGGGCCTGCGCTGAAGGGGAGACGCGAGAAGGGAGGGGCAGGAGAACCCAGAGGGAATGGGGGAAGGAGGGGTGGGGGGGGTGGGGGGGGGGGCAGGGGTTGAATCCGGAGAGAGCCGGGGCTGGGAGCTGGGGGTGGGGATCAGCGAGACGGAAGACTGGGGTGGGGGTGAGGGGGAGAGGACAGAGGGGACCAAACCCGACCACAGAGCTCCAGACCAGTACTGGAGTGGGAGGGGGTGGAGAGGAGAGAGGGGTGGGAGGAGGGGGGGAGGAGAGAGGGGGGGGGGAGAGGAGGGGGGATGAGGAGAGATTAATGAGGGGGTCACACTAGGGACAGGGAGACTACTATAAAACAGAAGACCCCCCCCCCCCCCCCCCACTCATCCTCATCCCTCCTGGGGAAGGGACCCCCCCAGGAGGGGTGAAGCAACTGGGATGAGAGGAAGGGGGTATGAGGGGGGGGAAATAGAGGGGGTGGTTAGGGTGGGCGAGGGGGGGGTTGAGTGGGTGAGGGGGGCAAGCGGGCGTGGGTGAGGAGCAAAGCTGGCGGAGGGGGGCTCAGAGCGGGCGAGGGTTGGGTGGGTGAGGGGGGGGTTTGAGTGGGTGAGGAGCAAGGCTGGCCGGACAAGGGGCAGAGCTGGGTGCTCTGGGCGGGTGACGGATGGGTGGGTGATGGGGGGGCAGAGTGGGCATGGGTGAGCTCTCTCTGTCCGGTTCGGGGCAGGGATGGGCCGGTGAGAACTCTACACCTGAGTTGGGTGAAGAGCGTTTACCCAGGAAGGGCGAGGACTGGATCTTGGGGCCGGGCAAAGCACAGGGCTGGGTGGAAGGGTTGGGTGGGTGATGGGTGGGCAGTGTGGGCACCTCGGGGCTGCCTCATCCACTGCTCCAGCTGCCTGATGGCAGAGGGGGAGGGGGATTGCCCCCGCAGTGACACCCAGCTGGGCAGGGGGCAGCACAGCTCGGACGGGGTGCACAATGACAGGGCACCCATGGGTGGGGGGCTGGCAGCCAGCGGGGGGGGTGAGGGTGCCCTGGGTCGGGGCAGGTCGGCGGGGGGGCGGGCCTGCGCTGCTGGACACGCCCTCCACCGGGTGCAGGGCACCCCAGGGTGCTGGCACGGGGTGGGTGGGGCCACTGGGGCGGGCGGGCAGCTGAATCCGGAGAGCCCCCGGCTGGACGCTGGTCTCCTGGACATAGACGGCTGGGCTGGGGTCTCGGACAATGAGGTGACCAAACCCGACCACAGGCTCCAGACCATGTACTGAGTCTGTGGGGGGAGAGAGTGGGGGGGAGAGAGGGGGACAGAGAGGGTGAGAGGGAGGAGGAGAGGGAGAGGGGGAGAGAGAGGGGGAGATAGAGGGGGAGATAGGGGAGATAGAGGGGGAGAGAAAGAGAGGATTAATGATTTGCAATAATCACACATAACATCAACATTCCCACTAAACGACAAACCCCCCCCCCCTCCTCCACCCCCCCAGCGGGTACAGCAGCATCTATGGAGCGAAGGAAATAGGCAACGTTTCGGGCCGAAACCCGAAATCCAATTTTCAATTGGAGGAGCAGCACCTCATATTCCACTTGGGCAGTCTGAACCCTAGCGGCATAAACATTGAATTCTCCAATTTCCGGTAGCCCTTGATGTCTCCTCCCCTCCTCAGCTCTTCCTCAGCCCTCAGGCTCTTCTTCTTCTCCCCCCCCCCCCCCACCTCACATCAGTCTGAAGAAGGGGTTCGGCCTGAAACGTTGCCTATTTCCTTCGCTCCACAGGTGCTGCTGCACCCGCTGAGTTTCTCCAGCACTTTTGTCTACCTTCGATTACCCAGCATCTGCAGTTCCTTCTTACCCAATACTGATTTTGGATGATCAGCCATGATCATATTGAATGGTGGTGCTGGCTCAAAGGGCTGAATGGCCTCCTCCAGCACCTATTGTCTATTGTCTATTGAATGGAGGTGCTGGCTCGAAGGGCTGAATGGCCTCGTCCAGCACCTATTTTTCAATGTTTCTATGTTTACCCACCGTAGGTGTGGATGTGCTGGCACTCCAGTGCCCTGGACAGATGCGCCGGCCTCCTGCGTCGCTGCTTCAGCTGCATTGGACGTGGCTCCCACACCTGCCGCTGCGTGGGGGCTTTCTTCCTGGCGATCCTCTGGCTGTACATCTTAGCCAGCACCTGCACCTTATTCATGATCTTCTCCGAGTTGTGGAGGAGGCAGGCATCGGAGCCGGGGCACAAGGACCGCTGCCCGTGGCAGCACAACGCGTGGTCAGCGGGTTCTCCTCCCCCCTCCGCACGTCTACGCCCGGGGGCCGGGGAGTCGCCGGGAGGGCGGAGATCGGAGTCTTCCACGATGACCAGCGGCTCGCCGGACGTCGCGGCTGCTCGCGGCGGTGGTTTCTTCAGCCTGTCGTAGTCGCCCCAGAAGTGAGCCGCCTTCTCCATCTCCCGCCAAACCTTGATGATCTCGGCGCAAGACCTGAACTCGGTCTCCGTCTCCGTCTCCGGGCTGGCCAGCCCGTTGCAGGCCGGCAGGGAGAGGGGAGCGGGGGGAGGATAGAGACTGGGGGACTCCGGGCCGGGGATGTGTGGCAGTGGGATTGGCGCGGCCACATTCTCCCCACCGCGTTCGCCCACGTTCTCCGCGCCGCCCGCCTTGCCACCGTGCGTCTCCTCGATGTGCGCTAGCCGGCAGTTGAAGCGCAAGACAGAATCTCTCACCACCCCCGTGGGGATGAACGACACGCTCTCCCGCTGCTGGAGGTAGAACGCATCGCCCGACATCTCCGCTGCCTCGTAGTAGTTCTTGATCTTCTCGATCAGCAACCGATCATCTTCGGTCCGCGAAGAATCCTTGTTGCCAACTCTTCCCTTCTCTTGTCCATCATCAGGGTTGGAGATCAGACCCTGCTCCATGGGAACCATCTCTTCCACAGCCTGGTCCTCCACCTCCATCTCATGGCCGTTGGTGGTGGCACTGTCCTCTCCAATGGTTGATGCATCATCCACACCGTCCCGAGTCCAGCCATCCTTGGCCATCAGTAATAGACTTTGGCCAATACCAGCATTGTCCATGCTTCTGGGTCCACCGCTAACACAGTGACCGCCATCCTCCGGAACATGTTGATCCCTTTCCTCCAACTCTCCCGAGTTCTCCAGGTTCCTCAAAGAGGGAATTCTACTTTCTTTGCGGGGACCGCCGTCTTCGGAAGATCCGCTGTTGCAGGGTCCACTCTCCTCGACCTTGATGGATGAGGAGATGTCCACCAGTGGTGGACCTTCTACATCCAGCACATCCACCAGGGTGTCCTCCACACCAGGGAGTCTGCACTGCCCCGGGTTCTCCTCCACGATGGCGTGGAGGTCATCGCAAGCCCTCTTCTGCAAACACTCCATCCCAGCGAATATCTGCACCAGGAGAGAAAGGAAGAGTGAATTTATGTGGCTATTTCAATACACAATAGACAATAGGTGCAGGAGTAGGCCATTTGGCCCTTGGAGCCGGTACTGCCATTCATAGGAACATAGAAACATAGAAAATAGGTACAGGAGTAGGCCATTCGGCCCTTCGAGCCTGCACCATTCAATATGATCATGGCTGATCATCCAACTCAGTATCCTGTACCTGCCTTCTCTCCATACCCCCATGATCCCTTTAGCCACAAGGGCCACATCTAATTCCCTCTTAAATATAGCCAATGAACTGGCCTCAACTGCTTTCTGTGGTAGAGAATTCCATAGATTTACCACTCTGTTTTTCTCAACTCGGTCCTAAAAGACTTCCCCCTTATCCTTAAACTGTGACCCCTTGTTCTGGATTTCCCCAACATTGGGAATAATCTTCCTGCATCTAGACTGTCCAACCCCTTAAGAATTTTGTAAGTTTCAATATGATCATGGCTGATCATCCACAATCAGTACCCCGTTCCTGCCTTCTCCCCATATCCCCTGACTCCGCTATCTTTAAGACACCGACCCACCGTACTAAACCGAGACCACGCTAAGCATTGATCAATGCTGCTCCTTGTACCTGTTCCATCTCCAGGTCGATGTTTCCAATGCCACAGAACTCAGGTTCATCGTACTGATTGGGATCTTGCTGCTCCGTGTCCTGGCGCTGGCTCTGGCCGCTGGTCCGGGCCGGGTCCCCACCGGGGGGCAGCTCCAGTGAAACTGACTCGGTGGGCTCGGCATCAAGCTCGAGGACACTGGATGCCAGCGTGCTGGCACTGCCCAGCAGGCTCAGGGTCTCCATGTTAGACAGAAGGTCATCCTCACTACCTGCATACTGAGGTGGGACAAAAGCAGAGGAGGTGTTGTCTCCACTTGATGCATGGTAACACACAAGAGAAAACTAAACACCAAAGGTGGCGCAGCGGTAGAGTTGCTGCCTCACAGCGCCAGAGACCTGAGTTCGATCCTGACTGGGGGGTGCACTCTGTACAGGGTTTGTGTTCTCACACACGCACACACTCACACAGACCCAGACTGGCACTCACACACACACACACACACACCCACACACACACACACACACACACACACACACACACACACACACACACACACACACACACACACACACACACACACACAGACCCACACACACACACACACACACACACACACACACACACACACACACACACACACACACACACACACACACACACACACACACACACACACACACACACACACACATAGACACACACACACACACACACACACACACACGCAGACCCAGACTGGCACTCACACAGAGACACACACACACACTCACACACACAGACACTCACACAAACACACACACACACTCACACAGATAGACACACTCACACACACTTGGCCTCACTTGGTTTTAGACACAGTAAAAGACAAGAGAAACAAAACACTGCAGGGTGGCACGATGGTGCAGCGGTAGAGTTGCTGCCTCACAGCGCCAGAGTCCCGGGTCCAATCCTGACTACGGGTGCTGTCTGTATGGAGTTTGCATGTTCTCCCCGTGATCACGTGGGTTTGTAGGTTAATTGGCTCCGGTAAAGATTGTAAATTGCCCCTCGTGTGTGTGTGTAGGATAGTGCTGGTGTGCGGGGGAGGGTCGCTGGTCGGCGCGGACTCAGTGGGCCAAAGGGCGCTGTGTATCTAAACGAAACACTGGCCCCTTCCAAAGGCGGATTCCCTCTCCCTAGGGAATTCTCATCGAGGGACGGCAGCAACGTTTCCTTACCTTCAGCGACGATCCTGAATGTGTCGGGAAGAGGCAGCAACAGAGGAAACACAAAAGGAAAAAGTGTTGTTAGCGTCTGCTTTGTGGCTCGCTTGTTCAAGCTCATTACTCAAACATTCCTTCTGAAGGAGCCGTTCCCTCTGCTTCGAAATCCGCTATTCTCACGCACCATTCACATAAATAGACAATAGACAACAGGTGCAGGAGTAGGCCATTCGGCCCTTCGAACCTGCACCACCATTCAAAGTAATCATGGCTGATCATCCCCAATCAGTACCCCGTTCCTGCCTTCTCCCCATATCCCCTGACTCTGCTATTTTAAGTGCCCTATCTAGCTCTCTGTGTGTGCAAGTCATTCATTCATTTCTTCTCTATCTCTCTCAACATCACCGTCTGTATCTCAATAGACAATAGACAATAGGTGCAGGAGTAGGCCATTTGGCCCTTCGAGCCAGCACCGCCATTCAATGGCTGATCATCCCCAATCAGTACCCTGTTCCTGCCTTCTCCCCATATCCCCTGACTCTGCTATTTTAAGTGCCCTATCTAGCTCTCTCTTGAAAGCATCCAGAGAACCTGCCTCCACCACCCTCTGAGACAGAGAATTCCACAGACTCACCACTCTCTGTGAGAAAAAGTGTTTTGATGTCTCCGTTCTAAATGGCTTACCCCTTATTCTTAAACTGTGTGGCCCCTGGTTCTGGACTCCCCCAACATCGGGAACATGTTTCCTGCCTCTAGCGTGTCCAAGCCTCAAACAATCCTCCAACATGGATTTGTACGTTTATACAGCACATTTTGCATCAATTTCAGGACATCCAAACCAATGGATGATGTGTTTGCTCAGCAGTCGATCGTGTGTGTGTGTGTGTGTGGAGTTTGCACGTTCTCCCTGTGACCGCGTGGGTTTCCTCCGGGCGCTCCGGTTTCCTCCCACATCCCAAAGACGTGCGGGTCTGCAGTGTAATTGGCCCGCTGCAAATTGCCCCTAGCGTGTTGGCAGTGGGCGAGACAGTGGGATAACTTAGAACTAGTGTGAACAGGTGATCAAGTCACAGTCACGGTGGCGCAGCGGTAGAGTTGCTGCCTTACCGCGAATGCAGCGCCGGAGACCCGGGTTCGATCCCGACTACGGGTGCTGTCTGTACGGAGTTTGTACGTTCTCCCCGTGACCTGCGTGGGTTTTCTCCGGGATCTCCGGTTTCCTCCCACACTCCCACAAAGGCGTACAGGTTTGTAGGTTAATTGGCTTGGCGTATGTGTAAATTGTCCCTGGTGGGTGTAGGATTGTGTAAGTGTGCGGGGATCGCTGGTCGGTGCGGACCCGGTGGGCAGAAGGACCCGTCTCCGCGCTGTATCTCTAAAGTTCTCTAAGTATCTCTAAACTCTAAGAAACGGCATTTCATTTGGACCTCAAGGGGTCCAAATGACAATTAAATTTATCTTGTATCTTGTATTGTATCTTGTATTGTATCTAGCGGAGTCAGGGGATAACGGGGGTGAAGGCAGGAACGGGGTACTGATTGTGGATGATCAGCTATGATCACATTGAATGGCGGTGCTGGCTCGAAGGGCCGAATGGCCTACTCCTACACCCATTGTCTATTGTCTAACTAGACAAAACTAAACACAACAGATATGTAAACATGTGTGTGAAAGAACAGCAGATGCTGGATAAAATCAAAGGTGGACACAAAATTCTGGAGTAACTCAGCGGGTGAGGCAGCATCTAGGAGTGAAGGAATGGGTGACGTTTCGAGTAATAGTACTCTGTAAATAGAGGGAGATTGGCCGAACACGGGAATGGGACTGGCTTAGATGGCAAATTGAACTGGCTTTGATGGGGGCATCTTGGCCAACATGGACCTGGTGGGATGAAGGGCCTGTTTCCCGTGCTTTTTAACTCTCTGACAAGGTTGAGAAGACACAGATGATGCCGTGAAGGAAATTAATTTCAGCAGCTGATGTGCAGAGTTTCACATCAGAAGGCCCTGCAGTTGACAGCAAAAGCCAACCCCACTTTAAAGGGATGATCAAAACTATCAAAGGTTGCTCAGGATTGGCGTATGTGTAAACTCACCCTAATGGGTGACAACATCAATGAAGAATAATGCATTGGGGGGATGAGCTGGCGAGCGGACCCGGTGTCAGAATCACCGCTCCGTGCTGTATCTCTAAATTAGCGGAGTCAGGGAATAACGGGGGGAGAGAAGGCAGGAACGGGGTACTGATTGTGGGATGATCAGCCATGATCACATTGAATGGCGGTGCTGGCTCGAAGGCTGAATGGCCTACTCCTACACCTATTGTCTATTGTCTAACTAGACAAAACTAAACACAACAGATATGTAAACATGTGTTTAAAGAAACAGCAGATGCTGGATAAAATCAAAGATGGGCACAAAATTCTGGAGTAACTCAGCGGGACAGGCAGCATCTCTGGAGAGAAGGAATGGGTGAATGTGAGGACGGGATTTAAAATGAAGGGGAGGTGGGGGGAGCGGGTGAGGCAGCATCTACGGAGTGAAGGAATGGGTGATGTTTTGGGTAATAGTACTCTGTAAATAGAGGGAGATTGGCCGAACACGGGAATGGGACTGGCTTAGATGGCAAATGGAACTGGCTTTGATGGGGCATCTTGGCCAACATGGACCTGGTGGGATGAAGGGCCTGTTTCTGTGCTTTTTAACTCTCTGACAAGGTTGAGAAGACACAGATGATGCAGTGAAGGAAATTAATTTCAGCAGCTGATGTGCAGAGTTTCACATCAGAAGGCCCTGCAGTTGACAGCAAAAGCCAACCCCACTTTAAAGGCATGATCGAAACTATCAAAGAGTTGCTCGGGATTGGCCACATGAACTCACCACTAATGAGGACAACATCAATGAAGAATAATGCATTGGGAAATGAGCAGAGAGCGCTCCCAGTCACATCACAGCTGCCTTTCATCTCCTCCAATTGCCATTATAGAATTACTTTTCTCTTGATTTTTGTAAATTGCTAAAACCATTTATAATATTATAACCCTCTCGGGGTTAGGCACGGTTAGAGCTGCTGCCTTACAGCGGAGACCCGGGTTCGATCCCGACTACGGGTGCTGTCTGCATGGAGTTTGGACGTTCTTATAGAAACTTATGCTCTTATAGAAACTTACAAAATTCTTAAGGGGTTGGACAGTGAATTTCCTTCACTGCATCATCTGTGTCATCTCAACCTTGGACAGGCTAGATGCAGGAAGATTGTTCCCGATGTTGGGGAAGTCCAGGACAAGGGGTCACAGCTTAAGGATAAGGGGGAAGTCTTTTAAGACCAAGATGAGATTAAAAAAAATCACACAGAGAGTGGTGAATCTCTGGAACTCTCTGCCACAGAGGGTAGTTGAGGCCACAGTTCATTGGCTATATTTAAGAGGGAGTTAGATGTGGCCCTTGTGGCTACAGGGATCAGGGGGTATAGAGAGAAGGCAGGGATAGGATACTGAGTTGGATGATCAGCCATGATCATATTGAATGGCGGTGCAGGCTCGAAGGGCCGAATGGCCTCTACTCCTGCACCTATTTTCTATGTTTCTATGTATCTATGTTCCTCCCCCCGTGACCTGCGTGGGTGTTCGCCGAGATCTTTTCGCCGGTTTCCTCCCACAGGTTGTAGGTTATAGAAACATAGACAATAGGTCCAGGAGGAGGCCATTCGGCCCTTCGAGCCAGCACCGCCATTCATTGTGATCATGGCTGATTGTACCCTATCAATCACCCGTGCCTGCTTTCTCCCCATATCCCTTGACTCCACTAGCCCCTAGAGCTCTATCTAACTCTCTCTTAAATATTTGGCTTGGTAAATGTAAAAATTGTCCCCAGGCAAGTCAAGTCAAGTTTATTGGTCACATACACAAACGAGATGTGGCAGTGAAATGAAAAGTGGCGATGCTCGCGGACTTTGTGCAAAAAGACAAACAAACAAACTACAAACCCAATTATAGGAAGGATGTCAACAAAATAGAGAGAGTACAGAGGAAATTTACTAGAATGTTGCCTGGGTTTCAACAACTAAGTTACAGAGATAGGTTGAATAACTTAGGTCTTTATTCTCTGGAGCGCAGAAGGTTAAGGGGAGACCTGATAGAGGTCTTTAAAATGATGAGAGGGATAGACAGAGTTGATGTGGACAAGCTTTTCCCTTTGAGAATAGGGAAGATTCAAACAAGAGGACATGACTTCAGAATTAAGGGACAGAAGTTTAGGGGTAATATGAGGGGGAACTTCTTTACGCAGAGAGTGGTAGCGGTGTGGAATGAGCTCCCAGTGGAAGTGGTGGAGGCAGGTTCATTGGTATCATTTAAAAATAAATTGGATAGGCATATGGATGAGAAGGGAATGGAGGGTTATGGTATGAGTGCAGGCAGGTGGGACTAAGGGGAAAAAAATTTGTTCGGCATGGACTTGTAGGGCCGAGATGGCCTGTTTCCGTGCTGTAATTGTTATATGGTTATATGGTTAAACAGAATGGAACAGAATCACACATTCTTTTCCATATTAAATATTATGGGCAGAAGGAAAAAGGGAAACAAACTAATTAAAAAAAAAAGCAGTAGAGTGGTACGGTAAAGTTAGCCCCTGGTGAGATAGGAGTTTACAGTCCTAGTGGGTGTGTAGGATAGTGTTGGTAGTGTGCGGGGCGGACCTGGTGGGCCGAAGGGCCTGTTTCCGCGCTGTATCTCTGAAACTAAACCTCAAAAGCCCAGCTCCAATCCAACGCCTTGTGTGACAGCCTGTCCCAAGATCAAAGGCTTCGCCACAAACACACACACACACACAAGATGAACTCAAAGGCACACAATTACCCCCCC